>NW_025052114.1:0-11623 GCF_019279795.1 Protopterus annectens | reverse complement strand
CAATGTTGTTACAAGGCTGTACAAATGCAAAGAGATTAGTTAAACTGCTTTCATTTAACATGGGAGAAAGGCTGTGAAGGAAACAATGCATTCTAAAGTCTGAATGACCCTCCCCCAAACTTGAGGAGTGAAAATATTGCACTGATGCATTCACTGTCAGAGGTCCCCTGGGACATGAAACTACTTTGTGGAGCACCAGTAGAGAGTTTGACAATGCTTCATTACATGGTGGAAATGCATCCAATGGTGTAGTAAGGAGTAGTGAGATTAAACTGGAATTACAGTGGAACAGTTACAAGTGCAAGGAGCTCCAGCTGGGAAACAATGATCCAGAACTGGCAAACACACTGGGGAGATGCAAATGTCAATCACCTGGCAAGGAAGAGGATCACAGGAGAATAAGTATAACAGTGGTAAGTCACAATGTACTGAGAAAGCAGCAGAGAAGGTCAGCATGATACTAGCCTGCATTAAAAGAATGGCAGACTTGGGTACTGGGGGGGGGGGGGTCACTCTACAGCATTATAAGGTACTGTTACAGCTGGAATACTGTGTCCAGTTCTGGAGACAGAATAGAGAGCTACAGTCTAAGGTGACAGAGAAGGTACAAAGAAAGGTCACTAGAATGATTATACAATTGTATGGAAGTACATACAAAGACAGCCGAGAGAGCCTGGGACTGCATTCACTGGAGAACAAGAGGGAAAGGAGAGACATAATATAGGCCCAAATGGCTATTAATGGAGTCTGTGAAGGAAATAACTTTAAAGCAAAGAACCAGAAAGTAATGGTAAGACACAACTAATAAATGGAAACAGGGGACATTTTGTTTGAACATATTGAAATGCTTCTTCATATTTACAGTAGTGGGAAGGTAGAATGGAATCCCAGAATTGGTAGTACAAAGCAAATCCATAAAATATTTAAACAGGAATAGCAGTCACACACACACACACACACACACACACACACACACACACACACACACACACACACACACACACACACACACACACAAATACAAACACACCTGAAACCACTCATACCCTTACAGACAGGCACACATGCAAACACACATACATACACCTCTTTCACCTCTAACATAAAGTGAATCTTTGTCTAACTGTTCTTTTTTATCCTCCTCCTGGCATCTCTTCTCCTTTAAATTCTTTGCACCTCCCTTTTTGTACACTTCTCCTTGATTTACTTCTTGTGCATTTTAAATCTATGTATATATATTTTTTCTTCTATGCTAACAATACAATTGTATAAAAATGTTATTTTTACTTGTTTGTAAATTGTTAAGTGTGCAATGTTTTAGGAATACAGAGCTTTAAGTGTGCAATGTGTTTGTAATATGGAGCTTTTCTCCCTGGGCCTCCACTGAAAACGGGCTTTCGGGCCCAGTGGACTTCCCCGGTTATCAAACTGGAAATAAATAAATAAATAATACACCCCCACAACTCTACCTCCCTGCCAGACTCCCTGACCTGTACTTGCTATGTGTTCTCTCCCTTTGACAGTAATGGGTAACTGCTGCCTTTTGGCCATGATAATCAACACAGCTGGCCATGTTAATCTCTGCAGCTGATTGATTCTCTGAATCATTGGTCTGTGTAAATTCCCTACCGGAGGGATTTCCAAGGGAGAGCACATAGCTAATTATCATATGGTATGCCCCAAGAATACTTAATTACCACTGAGGTAAGCTGTAGATTCAGCCCACTGTGGTAATTTTACAGACTGCATTGAATCAGTGGAGTGGGACCATCTATGAATCGATAAAGGTTATTGAAAGTAGAAAACTTTCAGTGAAAAAAAAACAGAAGTGCTTGCAATACCCTTTTCTGAATCCCGGGGATTTTCAAATTGTTGACTCTGCAGCGCCGTCCTTTGGCTGAGATGTTAAATTGAGGTCCCATCTGTTTAAGCTGGTGATAGCTCAGGTAGATGTAAAAGATTCCAAAGCTCATGTCAAATGGAGAAGGATAAGTTCCCCAGTGTCCTGGCCAAAATTCTCCTGGTAGTGTAAATACCATCCTAGGTCTCCCCTGAATAGAGGCAACTAGCCTAGAGGGATTAACCTGACCAATGAAGGTAATTAAATAAAGAAATAAATAAGTGCTTTCATTTGTTATTATAGGACTTCTGCTGATCAGAAAATGATAAAGCATACAATACTTAAAAAGTCCTCCCAACAAGAGGTCTGCCTTTGGTAATGTTCTTCTAGACTGAGTTTGACTGTTCTTTCAGCAGCAGTATCTTTAGAAAGATACAGCTATAGTTCCAGTTCCAGCTGTTGTTCAAGATGGACGTTTGGATAATTCATCACAAATTATATAACTCCTACTCTTGCCACATAAGCAGTTATAGAAATAAGTAATGATTTTTTCACACGCTTTATATCAGAATACTGTTGTGAATAATCTTGTCCCTATTGCCATTGTGAGAAACATTTAACATGTAACATGTGAGGAACATTTCCATGTTCAATACTATGTTTGCAATTGTATGTATAACTATTGTTTGCTATTGTATGTATAGTTTGCAATTGTATGTGCAACAATCGTTCTTCATTTATCTATTATGTAACTCTGTTGCTCATATATTGTGCTGTGGAGCTTTTCTCCCCAGGCCTCCACTGAAAAAGGACCTGTGTCTAGTCGGAATTTCCCAGTAAACAAATGTAAATAAATAAGCAAATATTTTCCCTATTAATGTGACTAAGGATACAATAACAGTATTGGACTTTCAAGTGTTCCTAATGGGCTAATTTTAAGTGAGTTTTGAACTGATTTTGAGAAAAAACTGAAATGCTTCTGTCCCTGCAATGGGATAATAATTTTTAAGTCATTGTTTTAAGGCAAAGAGATTTCCTAAAAGACTGTCCCCCGGATTTACTAATCTTCCGTGCAGGACTAATCTAGCCCTGCATGGAAGCGGCAGTTTATGAGGAGGATGGCAGCGCACCATGCATATTAATGAAGGCACTCTGCCTGAACTCTTAATGCTACATGGAGCATGGACGAGTGCAGGGGGCGTGTCTGAGAGCAGAGCTCTCAGAATAAACATGCCTCTGCTAAGTAGAACAAAAGAATGTGTAAATAAATGAGCGAGACCGATCATAAGTATCCGCATATCCCCACCAACAGTCCCCATGTGTTCAACAGCAACAGTACACTTAAATAAAATGAAGAAACCCTTATAGTTATTTTTTTTAAAACCCCGAGTACAGCTAACTGTAGGTGCATGGGTTTGCCCATCGCTTAGCTATGGTAAAAGCAGCTGAAAAGGCTGAAGAGAATAACAAGGAATATATATGCAAATGAAACAGAACAGCAATAGTGTAGTGGTTAGAGCATCTGCCTAATGAACAGGCATTCCCAGTTCGTGTCCCACTGCAGCACATAACATTTTCCATGTGAAATCTGTATATGAACATATTTGTACATCTTTTTGCCATATAACCTACATAATAATATTAAAATGTGAACTGGAGTACTGCATTAAATGCACGTGAAGTGTCAGCGTCATAATGAATAAGGCACTAGTAAGCAGGTTTAAGCAAAAATAAGCAGTAGTAAGCGTGTTTAAGTGCGTTTGCGCAGGGGTAAGCATTGCCTACACAGATTAAGTAAAGTAGAAGCTAACTGAGTGTAAGAAACTGTAACCAGAAGTTAGCAGTACTTACCATTGCACAAACCTGGCAAACTTGTTTACAACTGCTTTAAAGTGCCTTAATCACTCTGTATCCAACGGCCCATGTTCTGCCCAGCAACAAAATAAACTGCCTCTGCAAGGCTCAAACTCAGAATGCTGTACACTATAGTTGCAGTAGTTACCCACCAAGCCATCATAGCAATAGAGATGAATTGAGGTATCAGCAAACTAATCCTCACCACAGGAAAACCAAACCAAACATTTGAACTGAATCTATGAACAGTGTGAAGTGGTATAATCTTCTACATAGCATAAATATGTGAACTGGAGTACTGCAGTAAGCATAGATCTGAGGTGTGAGCAGCGGAGGGGGGATGTACTGGAACAGTGGATCCATGAGTCTCGGCAGATGTCCAATGCCCCAGTACTGAGAAAGTACTCATTCTACTAAGTAGCAAATAATTGCTTAACTTGGGTATACTATGGATGGGTATGGCTAAATATCACTGCATTTCTCTGACAGCTTCAGATGAGCGGGCTGCGAATCACAAAGCCCATGATGCTAGGCTGCAAAGGCTGTGTCGCGAGGCAGGTTAGTAATCAGTCTACATGTACTGTCATAACAAATAAATATAAGAGCCTTAGAAAGTGTTGTACCAGTAGAAATAAAGGTGTAATAGTCTGTGAATAAAAGTATAACGCCTGGAGTGCTTCTGTTTACTCTTCTCTCATATGTTGGCGATCTGTTCCATACTATAAATAGTACTGTTGTACCTTAAGCAGTGTCACCCACGCCGTGGTATGCAGATAAAATGGGTATGAAGTCCTGCATAACAGTGTTGGAAGTGCCAAGAGGTCAGTCATATCATACAAGTTAGGGAGACTTAGAAAACAGTTGAAAACATTACATCAATTCCCTGATAGCACAGTGTACTGTGATGTTAGCTAGAATTTTTTGTCACACACAGCAGGGGTTTGAATCCTGGGGGTGCTATTAAGTTGTTGCATAATCATACCCCACAAATGTACAGATTTTGATACAATGTTCCGATAGAAAGCTGTATGCATAATTACACCCAACTGTACAGAATTTGCTAGAATGTTCAAATTGTAAGTTGTATGCATATTCATACCCCACAACTGTTCCAATCTGTCCAGCATGTCCAGATAAATGGCCCATATCAGCAGCTTGGTACCCTGTTCCCCTGAAAATCAGTGTGATGATCCAAGAAATATAGGCAGCTGTTAATGACATTTAACTGATAGTCAAACATATACATAGTCAGAGAATGTATATGAAAACAAACCTGTCATTCTAGCACCTCACCCAAAGTGTATGACAGCAATTCTCAACATATGTTGCATTAACACCTGCAGCCTGTCACGCCTGTATGTAAGACACAGGTCACGTATATAATAATCTATAAACATACCAATGTACAATATAAGTCTATTGTGTAGTGTAATAATACATGTAAGGGAAAGAACACTGCAGTGACTAAGAATGTTGTGAAAACTACAAGGATATATTAGTTGTTAATTGAACTCTTTCTCTCACCCCTACCATATGTGCATAATAACCCAATGACACTCCTCAACTGTTATGTGTACACTCCAAACTTATTTGGGACATATGTCCTAATGGTTTATAAATATTCACATTTCTTTCCATGCATGTGTCATGTTAAAATACACCCATATTGGTGGCCTGTTGCCATCAATGAAACCTGCATGTTCCTGTAATGGCACTGTTGTTCCATATATGCATGTGTTCTGCTTGCTCTGCAACTGTGTTAAATCTGGTGTGTTGGGTTAATGGGAATACCTATGCATGCTGTTATAACTAATCCTGAATGCTGTTGACTGTTACTAACCCATATCTGTCATAAACCTGTGACAACACAGCTTGTATGGGAAGGGGGGTTCCAGCGGACCCACCTGTCCCACCTCAGCTGGCCGTGGCACCGGGCACCAGTACCAGTACATCTGGGGCCCAGCCTGGGACCTCCTCCTCTGTGGGCCCTGCGTGACATTCGGGTGGAACCACTGCAGGGGATGTGGCCCACCCACCCCTTGGAGCAGGCATGAAGGGGAACCTGTAACTCGTCAACAGGTCTGGGCCGTGGTGCATAGGAAGCTCGATCTGGAGTATCGAGAGTTGCTATGCCAGCTTGAGGGCCGAGTGGTGCTATTAGAGGGTGAGCCTGCCCCTCCTACACAGCCCCCAGCACAGCCACCTTCTGGGCTGTGAAGGTGCAGTGTTGACTGCCCACTGGTGGGGACCTCAGTCCCACTGTTCCCAGTTGGGGGCTAATGGGCTTGTGACTTCCAAACACCCCTCCCCGTCCAAGGTGTTTATCCCCCACATGTGTCATATACCGGCCCTGTATGCATCTTGTGTGTCTTGTCCATTAACCTACCCAACCGACCTCCCAAAATATACCTACTACCCCTCCCCAACATCCCACTCTCACCTGAAAAAAAAAAGGCAATCTGTTCCCACAAAAAAATCTCGCCCCATACATAGCTGTCCGTTTTACACACGTGTCCACTGGACACATGTAATCTGGTCTAACTGGCATTACAATGAATATATGTTGTCCTCACCCCTCTCTCCCAGGGGTTTGAGGGTCCAAATGTACCTGCAAATTTAGTGCATATGCACAGCTGTTGCTGTAGAAGAAATGGGCAGCTATGTACCTTTCCTATACCCTTCCTGCACATGCCTAGCTATTTTCCCTACTGTCTTTCCCTCTTTGTGCCCCATTTTTCACCACTTTCCTATCAACCCCTTTTTCTTTTCTTTTAAAGAAATTAGCATGGGGGTAAGTGGCAGTAAGCACTTTTAAGCAGGGTTTGCGTGGGTTTGTGCGGGGATAAGCTATGCCTGCACAGGTTGAGAAATCCGAAGCTAACTGACTGTAAGAAAACATAAGCAGAGGTTGGCAATGCTTACCATTGCGCAAATTCATGCAAACCTGCTTACAACTGCTGAAAAGTGCCTTAATCACTCTGTAGCCAATGTCCCTTGTTCTGACCAGCAACAAAATAAACAGCCTCTCCAAGGCTTGAACCCAGCACCCTACACAAACTGATTTACCACTAAACCATGGCAGATATACATAACCTGATGTTTTCACAAACATATCATCCAGCACAATCAGTCAACAGTACAGGACATGTATTAATATCATACCACAAAATCTGTTAATACAAGAAATCTGGGCAAAGTATGCCACACTGTGGGTACAAATAGAGATATATGTCAACTAATGCTCTAATACACTTAAAATGTTGCTAGTTACACAGTTATATGTATTAGAACACATATGTAGAAGGAGATGAAGTCTGAAACACAAACATGTTGGCACGAGTTACTGACTTCAATGCTGCGATCATCCATGACAATTGCCAAGTGAATGAGGAACAGGCTAAAATATGAGCCGGACATGCATGGACATATGGACAGATATATATCTGTAAATGTAGACAGACAGACAGACATATGTAGATATATATCACAAATAATCATATAACATCAATTGTATATAGATACATGCATATGTTCATATGTATGTATATATATATATATATATATATATATATATAGATATAGCCATATGAGATATATATAGGTACATACACATATGCACACACAAAAGGTATCAGTAGCCATACATATGTAGAAGTAGAGTGGAAGTACTGGGTGCAAAATATATCCCTCAGTCACAAGCCCATTAACTGCCACCTGTGAAATGTGTAGTGTGGCAACCATTCCCACAAATGAGAATCCTGACATTAAACATATACCCACCCACAATTCAAAGGACATGACATGATACACAGGTATGCATAAACAGATAACCTTTATTTGTGTACTATACAATAATGTATGCCAGTACTTACACCACATAAGGTTTGAAATATGTAATCAGTGATAAATGCAAGGCCCACAGAAAACAGTAGATGCAAGCAATGTGTATATATATATACCATACTATGCTGTCCAGGCCAAGGCCTTCAATTAGTACAACAGTAGAAACAGGATTTGCCTTCAGGATATGGAACAATCAACAACTACAGATGTAGTTCAGTAGACTCCAATTACACCCTGTAGTCAAGCCCTAGGGGGAAATGTAGCACTTGTGTTAATGCCACAGTATCTTGTACATAACATTGCTTAACCTAACATCTCACTATCACACTGAATGACCCTCGTCTTAACAGTTATATCCCTGAAAAGGTGTCATAGCCTAGGTTAATGGCATTGAACCTATACTGGCTGTACAAGGGCAAGGAACACTGTGTACCACACTCTTACCTCTGGAGTGTACAAGGGCACATATGTGTTCTCCAGTTGTTGCCCCATATATATGGACTTGGCCCAAAAGTTGGTGTGGGAATCCATCACATGACTGGGATGATATCAGTAATGCTAGTGGTAAATAATGATAGACCATTACCTAACAAACCCTTTCTGTATCACAGCAGGACAAAAACTGGCATATATGTGGAGGACAGAGGCAGGAACATAGGGCCATATTTGCATTATTTCTGTCACACACCTTGGAAATTGCTGATGTTACAGAATTCATTGCAGTATATCATGGATGCAGCCATGTACTGATAGCACTCAACAGACAGAATGTGGCAGATATATCTGGGACAATACCTGTCTGGCGCACAGACAAAACCTAACAGCCAATCCCCCTGGTATCATATGGATAGGCCCACAGTTGAGAGCTATGCAGACAGACAACATTCCATGAAAAAGTACCATGTACACAGAAACCCTGTAAGAACAGCAAGATACAATGCACACAACAACACTACTCATGCTGTCTGTAGGTCTGGAACCTTACCCAAATGTGAATTTGGCCTGTGTCTGCAGGTTCTGCTGTAAGAGGTATTGCTACCTGCTGTCTGTAACACTGATGTCCACACACACACAGGAAGGATGTCATCCATACTGGAAAGGTGAAGGGACAATGGCCACAGAAGTCAGCAATTTAAAGTACAGGATTACCATGACAGTGGTTATCTGAAGTACTACATAGCAGGCTGCATGCAATTAGCAACTGGTGGACATTGACTGGTGCAAAGACCACATCCTGATCATGTGCAATACCAACAAAAGCATGCTGAAATCTATTCAAACCAGCTCAATCAGTATACTGGAGAGAGAGAGAGACAGAGAGACAGAGACAGAGAGAGAGACAGAGACAGAGAGACAGAGAGAGAGAAGAGATAGAAAAAAACAATAAAAGTCACAAAGCTCAGGGTTGTGTTACAGCGGAAAAAAACATAACAGGTATGTGAAACAGATATGCATTTACTTGCATGTAGTATATGGTACAGAATAATAGGATGTAAAATGTGAAAGGATGTATATGTGCCATCAGTACTTGTTCCTGTAATGATGTTCTGCTCAACAACTGCACTGGACAATAGTGTCATCCCTGTGGGCAGTGAGACATACCTGTCAAATGTGCAGATCAGCAGTGAATGGCAAAGATGTGACTCATGATATCTGTGTTATGTAAATTACTGTGGCCAACGGCTGGTGGGGGTATTAATACTGCCATGATAGACACATGGGTGTGAGACCAGACCACATGCAGGACAGTCATGTTAAAGTGTAGCATAGCATGCCCAACTACCATAGCAGTATAATATGCTTATCTAAAGTCTGTCACCATATATACCCCCCTAATGTTAGTCTGTGTTCACATGTGACACCTGTCTGTGTTGCAGCAAGGCAGAACAGTTCAGCTGTGAAGTAAAGAGATTTACATGAGTGTGGACCAGATGTTCGTATGCACCCCACATACAGATACATATAGGTATACAAACAACACATAATGATATCTACACATATAAGCACATATGTATATATACATACACACATATATGTATATATATATATATATATATATATATATATATATATATATATATATATATATATATATATATACATACACACACACATATATATATATATATATATATATATATATATTTATGTCAACACATGTCCCCTGCCATGACATGTGTGAGAGAACATCACACATCAATACACAACATACCTAAACACCAGTACATGGCTGCAAGATGGAGTGAGGAGTGTGGTGTGTAACCCATGTTGGGAACACATCGCAATTGTTTGAGAAGGTTGGCTATATATGTTGGTGAAGAGTATTAGGCACATACTGGTATGTAGGTCTGGTTGGGTGACAAGCAAGGCAGCATACAAGGCTGGTATATGACACATGTGGTGGTTAAACACTGTGGATGGGTAGTTACATTTGGAAAGTGGAGGCCATTGAGCCCCTATACGGGAACAAAGGGAACATGGTGCCCACCCATGGACAGTCATGACAGCATCTACATGGTCATAAAGGTGCCTGGGCTGTAGGCTGAGCAGGAGGAACATGCATGTTGAACCTTGTGTATGTGTACTGCATACCTTCAGGTGATGTAGCACATACCCCATGTTTCTGTGGACCTCCCTATGCACAAGACCCTGGATCTAACTGGGTGACAGACATATGTGTGTGTGTGCTCCATGGGGGACACACCATCCCCTGAGGTGGTTCCACATGAAGGTAGTGCCAGAACAGTAGATAATGAGGTTCCATGGTGGGTCACGGATGTGATGTGGACTGGTAACATGTGCACATTAGGTGAGAGTGGTATTCCTGCTGGCAGATAACCCCTACACATACTGGTGTGTAACTGTCATAGAACATATGTGGGTTGTAATAGTCCACACAATCCCAGAACATGTCCAACAACATGCATAGATATCCCCAATATCACAGAATGGCAGATGTGTAGCAATCACATAGCAGGCATACCACATGCATATGTGGAAACATAGTGGCAGTGACAATGGCATGCAGGTGAAATACTCTGTAACAGCCCAGCAACTCTAGTGTCCCCACAGGAAGCATGTCTATAAACACATAGCAGAAAGTTATCAAGTTTTGGTGTTTTTCAGCTTTTCTACATAGCAGAAAGTGTTGTACAATACAATATATTACCCAATGGTACATATGCCAGAGACATACCACTAGCATTGTGTGAACATTAAGTTGGAGCTGATATGGTGGCGGAAACTGATATGTGTATTGTATTATGGTAAACTTATGACACTAAATGAACAAAATGCAGCGTACTCTGACAACCAAGAAAACCAAATATATTAAGTTTATGTTCTGATGAAGTCCATTGTTTTAAGGATGAAATAGCTTAACCAGTTTTATGCTATGCTGGAATAAAGTGTGTTTTTAGACAAGCAGCTCCTGAGGAATTTGTACACACAGCGTATTTGATTTCCTTATTGGTTATTATGGTAAACTTGCCATATGAGTTGCTCAGACATATTTCCATCATTATGTCTTTCAGGGAGTATGGCACACCCAAGGAATCCCACCTACAGTGCCGCTGAGGATGGCATTATAATCACCAGCATCATCCAGAACTACCAGCTGCTGTTCTCACGGACAAGCCAGGACCAGCATGAGCGAACAGCCATGTGGAACGATGTGGTCCTCAGGGTGAATGAGGTGGGGATGCACAGCCATTCATATGAGCAGGTCTGCCACCATTGTAGTGACCTGCTCTGCCATATACATCGCCATGCCACTGTTGTGTGGGGTGACCACCTTGCAATGGGGGAGGGCCATAACATCCACCCCCCCTCACCAGAGTTGAGGAGCTGCTCATTAGTCTAGTGGCACCTGCCCACTCACAAGAGCTACAGACCTATACAGTCATGGAGGTGGGTGCTACCAACACAGCAGACATGGAGCATGCAGGTAAGGTTCCAGGGCATATCAGAAGACCACTGTTGCGTATGCATCTGTACAGGTAGATCATGCGTATGTGAGATGTGGAGTCTGTTGCTGTGTAGTACTGATAAGCAGTAATGCATAATCTGTAGATGATTCAGCTCTGT
>NW_025052113.1:0-4361 GCF_019279795.1 Protopterus annectens | reverse complement strand
TGTAAATTTAGTTTTTTCCCTGATGCCTGAGCCCCTCCATACCTGTATGTAAATAGTTCCTGATGCCTGTGTTCCCCCCATACCTTTTTAAAATTTTAAATAAAGTTATTTTCCCTGATGCCTGTTTTTTTGTTTTCCCTCCCCATAAATGTTATGTAAATAGTTATCTTTATGCCTAGTGTTTCCCCCATCCCATACCTGTTATGTAAATACTTACCCTGATGCCGTTTTCCCCCCTTTTATGTAAATAGTTATCCCGATGCCTAGTTCCCTCCATACCTGTTATGTAAAGTATTATCCCTGTTGCCTGTGTTCCCCTCCCCATACCTGTTAAGTAAAAAGTTATCCTTGATGCACAGTGTTCCCCCCTCCCATACCTGTTATGTAAATAGTTATCCCCGATGCCTGATGTTCCCCCATCCCCATACCTGTTATGTAAATAGTTTTCCCTGATGCCTAGTGTTCCCACCTCCCCATACCTGTTATGTAAATAGTTATCCCTGATGCCTGATTTCCCCCCTCCCCATACCTGTTATGTAAATAGTTATCCCTGATGCCTGATGTCCCCCCTCCTCAAACCTGTTATGTAAATAGTTATTCCTTATTCCTAGTGTTCCCTCCTCCCCATACCTGTTATGCATATAGTTATCCCTGATGCCTGATGTTCCCAACTCCCCATACCTGTTATGTAAATAGTTATCCCTGATGCCTGATGTTCCCTCCCTCCCCATACCTGTTCTGTAAATAGGTATCCCTGATGCCTAGTGTTCACCCCTCCCCATACCTGTTATGTAAATAGTTATCCCTGATGCCTGATGTTCCCCCCTCCCCATACCTGTTATGTAAATAGTTATCCCTGATGCCTAGTGTTCCCCCTCCCCATACCTGTTATGTAAATAGTTATCCCTGATGCCTGATGTTCCCCCCTCTACATACCTGTTATGTAAATAGTTATCCCTAATGCGTAGTATTCGCCCCTCCGCATACCTGTTATGTAAATAGTTATGCCTTATGCCTGATGTTCCCCCTCCCCATACCTGTTATGTAAATAGTTATCGCTGATGCCTGATTTTCCCCCCTCCATGTACCTGTTACGTAAATAGTTATCCCAGATGCCTCATCTTCCCTCCCCCTGTTATGCTAATAGTTTTCCCTGATGCCTGATTTTCCCCCTTCACATACCTGTTATGTAAATATTTATCCCTGATGCCTTTTTCCCCTCCCATACCTGAAAAAGTTACCCCTGATCCCTGATGTTTCCCCCCCTCCCTGTTATGTAAATAGTTACCCCTGATGCCTTTTTCCCCCCCCCATATTTATGTAAATAGTTTTTGATGCCTGTTTTTCCTCCATACCTGTTATGTAGATAGTTATCCCTGATCCCCTATTTTTGTTTTAACCCTTCCCCATACCTGTTATGTAAATAGTTACCCCTGATGTGTTTCCCTTTCCCATATTTTAAATAAAAAATATTACCCCTGATCCCTTTTTTTTCCCCCTCCCCAAAACCCTGTTATTTTTAAATATTTACCCCTGATGCCTGATGTTTCCTCCCATACCTGTTATTTTAAATGTTACCCCAAAAAATGCCCTGATGTTTCCCCCCCCTTACCTTTTTTAAAATTTTTTCCCCTTATCCCTGTTGCCCCCCCATACCTTTAAATTAAATAGTTATTTGATGCCTGATTTCCCCCCCTCCCCATACCTGTTATGTAAAAAGTTTTTTCCCTATGCAACATTTTTATCCTGTTATGTAAATATTTAACCCTGATGCCTATTTTTTCCTTTCCCATAAATTTGGTTATTTTTTTTTAAAAATATTTATCCTGATGCCTGTGTTTTTAAATACCTGTTATATAAATAAATACGCTGATGCCTAGTGTTCCCCCCTCCCCATACCTGTTATATAAATAGTTATCCCTGATGCCTAGAGTTGCCCCCTCCAGATATTTGTTATGTAAATATTTATCCCTGATGCCTGATGTTCCTCCCATACCCACAGGTGTAAAGAAGTCATCCCTGATGCCCTGACTTCCCTCCCATACCTGTTATGTAAACAGTTATCTCTGATTCCTGATGTTCCCCCCTCCCCATACTTGTTATGCAAATAGATATTCCTGATGCCTAGTGTTTCCCCATCCCATACCCCAGAAAGCAAAATATTTATCCCCTGATGTCTGATGTTCCCTCCACATACCTGTTATGTAAATAGTTATTCTTGTCGTCGGTGTTCCCCATCCCCAAACCTGTTATGTAAATACTTATCCCTGATGCCTGATGCGTCAAGTAACCTCCCCATACCCTGTTGGTGTAAATATTATCCCGATGCCTAATGTTACCTCCATACCTTTATGTAACAGGTTATTCCTGATGCCCTGGTGGCCCTCCCACACCCAGGTGTAAATAGTTATCCCAGATGCCTAGAGTCCCCCCTCCTTATACCTGTTATGTAAATAGTCATCCCTGATGCCTGATGCTCCCCCCTCCCCATACCTGTTAAGTAAATAGTTATACCTGATGCCTAATGTTCCCCTCTCCCCATACCTGTTATGTAAATAGTTATCCCTGATGCCTGATGTTGCCACCTCCCCATACCTGTTATGTAAATAGTTATCCCTGATGCCAAATGATCCCCCCTCCCCATACCTGTTATGTAAATAGTTATTCCTGATGCCTAGTGTTCCCCCCTCCCCATACCTGTTATGTAAATAGTTATCCCTGATGCCTAGAGTCCCCCCTCCCCATACCTGTTATGTAAATAGTCATCCCTGATGCCTGATGCTCCCCCCTCCCCATACCTGTTAAGTAAATAGTTATCCCTGATGCCTGATGTTCCCCTCTCCCCATACCTGTTATGTAAATAGTTTTCCCTGATGCCTGATGTTCCCCCTCCCATACCTGTTATGTAAATAGTTATCCCTGATGCATGATGTTCCCCCCTCCCCATACCTGTGATGTAAATAGTTGCCCTGATGCCTAGTGTTCCCCCACCTTATACCTGTTAAATAAATAGTTATTCCTGATGCCTAGTGTTCCCCCCTCCCCATACCTGTTATATAAATAGTTATCCCTGATGCCTGATTCAACACACACCGATGTTGTTAAGTAAAAATTGTCCTGATGCAGTGTTTCCCACATATATATTATGTAAAAGTTACATGCCCGTGCCTGTGTTCCATCCATAAATGCTATTTAAATAGTTATCTTGAATTGCTGAGTGTTTGTATCTGTTATGTTAATGGTTGCCTGATTGCCTAGTGTTTCACTCATACCTGTTGTAAATGGTTGTCGATGCTGATGTTTCCATCCCATACCTGTTATGTAAATAGTTTCCTGATGCCTGGTGTTTCCCTGTCCCTTGCCTGTTATGTAAATGGTTATCCTGATGCCTGATTTCCCCTCCCCATACCTGTTACATGTAAATGGTTGTCCTGATGTATGTTCCCCCTCCCCATACCTGTTATGTAAATAGTTATCCCTGATGCCTGAAGTCCCCCCCATCCCCATACCTGTTATGTAAATACCCTGATGCCTGATGTCCCCCCTCCCCATACCTGTTATGTAAATAGTTATCCCTGATGCCAAGTGTTCCCCTACCCATACCTGCTATGTAAATAGCTATCCCTGATGCCTGATGTCCCCCCTCCCTATACCTATTATGTAAATAGTTATCCCTGATGCCTAGAGTCCCCCCCACCCCATACCTGTTATGTGAATAGTTATCCCTGATGCCTGATGATCCCCCCTTCCCATACCTGTTATGTAAATAGTTATCCCTGATGCATGATGTTCCCCCTCCCAACCTGTTAAAATAGTTTCCCTGATGCCTGTGTTCCCCCCTACCTGTTATAAATAGTTACCCCTGATGCCTGATTTCCCTCCCTACCTGTTATATAAATAGTTTTCGCTGATGCCTGATGTTGCCCCCCACCTGTTACCTAAATTATGTAATTAGTTCCCTGATCCGATTTTTCCCTATCCTTTAAATATTACCCTGACCTCCCATACCTGTTATTAAATAGTTTCCCTGATGCCTATGTTCCCTCCCCATACCTGTTACATAAATAGTTACCCTGATGCCTGATGTTCCCCCTCACCATACCTGTTATGTAAATAGTTATCCCTGCCTGCCCCCCCCATACGTGTTATGTAAATAGTTATCACTGATTCCTGATGTTCCCCCCCTACCTTGTAAATAGTTATCCCTCATGCCTGATGTCCCCCCCTCCCCATACCTGTTATGTAAATAGTTTTTCCTGATGCCTAGTGTTCCCCCTTCCCCATACCTGATATGTAAATAGTTATCCCTGATGCCTGATGTTCCCCTTCCCCATACCTGTTATGTAAATAGTTATCCCTGA
>NW_025052112.1:0-11051 GCF_019279795.1 Protopterus annectens | reverse complement strand
TGTAATCTTGGTAAATAATATGCATTAGTGATAACCTCATTATCTGCAGTACACCTGTGGAAGCTAACTGTTGCACTACTGAACTGTATCATGCCCACAGTATCAATGGCACAGTTGTGCCCACTGACGATAAATGTCTCTTTTCCGCAGGTCCCTCTGGTGTAACAGCAAGGCAGCCTATCCATGCTGGTGAGTGTGTAATACCATTACCTTCAATACTCTGTATACTAATAGTAATAATAGGCTGAAGCAGTAGTGCTATGTGTTTGATTGCAGGTGTGTTTGTGTCTGTGGGTTGATATCTCATATACTGAGGTGTGTGCATGCGTGCATGTGCCCATGTGCCCATGTGTGCATCAGTGGTGGCATTGTGTACACATTGTAAACTGTGTTTCTTGTCTTACTCCCACAGGTTCTGGTGCTGCTCTGGTGTCGTGCAGCAGGGAACCTGAATCAGCTGTGGATAGTGATAATGATGATACCTGTGTAATGGCACAGGTGTAGGTCCGTCACTGGTCAGCCAATTGACACTACACAGCTGTCGACCCCATCAATGCGCACAGTCATCCTGCCAATACATCCTTTGTCACCAATGTCCCTAGGTGATGGACAGGATACAGTGGGCATTGACCAGGGTAATGGTGGTGGCTGGCATGCATGCCCACACTGCAGCCATGGCCAGGGCCCTGACATGGTACCACACAGGCAGACATCCATGGGTTCTCGTGGGAGCATCCGTGGGCATACCGCCCCTGTCAGACGTGCCCACAGAAGTCTTTCAACCCCAGCTATGTTTTGGCTGTAATGCAGGCACAGTCACGTATGGAACGGTACACCAGACAGGGTCTGAGGGAGCTGAGAGCATGTCGCACAGCCATGAGTGACAGTATGCGTGATGTTGCGGCTGCCATCCACAACTTTACCGAGGTCATTGACAGACATTGGGGGGGGGACATTAGATATGATCCACAACTATATGTCCATGAGCCAGGGCAATGGTAGACGGTTGAGGCGTCAACGTGGCCGTATGCCAGCAACAGCAGCAGCTGGCAGCCGTCGCGGATGACAACAGGGCCGCAGCCGCTCACATAGTGCCAGCAGCAGCCCCAGCAATGCTGGGTCTGTGCTGTCATCGGACCGCCCCAGAAGACCACATGCACGTGGCGCTGGACAGTCTCAACAGGGACCTGTCTCCAGTCAACAAACACCTGCTTCTGATGACAGTACCCAGTCTGGCTTAGTACCTGATACGGTCCGTAGCACCCCTGCCAGGCACAGGTACCGTGTCCGTGGCCACAGACAGTGATCTGTATGACCTGGCAGGTACAGTCTGTGGCTGTCCACAAACACCTGTATATGGCAGCCATGAGGTGGGACTGTGTGCATTCATACACACATGCAAAGTGATAACACCTAGGGCTACTGCATACACTGCATCAACATTGCCCCATCTTGTACTGCTGTCCTTCACCAACACACACACACAGACATGTCAATTGGTTGTATCAGTGGCAGACTCAGGCATACCAGGTACACACCCTGTGCATATGATGAAACTGTGCCACCTCCTGCAATCTGTAAAATCGGTGCAGGAACAGGTTAACATGGTGCTGATGCACAGGGTGACTACATAGATGTATTGTAATAGTATGATGTTGACAACAGTACAGTGTAATGATAGCATTGTGGGTATATAACAGCATGCCTGATGCAGTTACAGTATGAATGTCATTGTATTGTTTTGTACACCCATAGTAATTACCACAGTGTTCTGTCTGCACATCTTTGCATACTGGTGGTGAGGCTGTGAAGGGATGGCCACCTACATAGGTAGCACAGGGGATACAACAATGTACATATTGATACTCAATGATGGCCATGTCAACTGAGAGTTGCATGCTGTCCACACACGACTCTGCAATGCAGATGTTCCAGGATGTTGATATCTGTGCAGTACTACACAACAGGTTCAAGGCTCACAAGAGCACACTAGCACTATAAGGTCACAACTCATACCATGTATAACAGCACCAAAACACAGAACTAACTATGACAGGAGGGAGAGTGTGCATACATGTCAAGGATACTGTGGTGCCAGGACAGGTAGCATACATCATACTAAGTCTGGAACTGCTGAGTGAGGACTCAGTGTCTGGTATTTGACATGTGTATTATTACAGGTATGAGCACTTGGGTATCAGGCCAGTTATTCAACATTACGAAGGTACGTGGTCTATACACTTGTGGGGCTGGACCTGCAGCCTGACCTGGGAATGTCTGGGTACTGGCTTAGAGTGCCTGCATATATGCACTGTTACATACTGGAAGTCGTACACCTTGTTTGTTGTAGCATAGTCTACATACAGGCCTGCTGACTGTAGCTTTGTTTGTATGCATGTTTGCCTGTTATGATCCTGAAACACTCACTCCACCTGCAGTGCAGATATACAGTGCCTCTGTGGATCCCTAGTGACATCTCTGTTGCTTACTGTACTGATGTCCATCTGTCACTTGACAGAACATCACTGTTTGTCCTGTTTGCATGTAGCTTGCCTGTAACACATTGCATATGACTTACCTCACATTTGCTCAAGACAGCATTCATATATGCCAGCACTAACAAATCAGGAGCACTACACCCTCACATAGTCACCTTGAGTATCTTGTTCCCCATTGGCCCTATGTGTCGTTACTTAGTATGGGAGTCACAATGCTATGGTAGCATGTGCAAAGGTCACCTGTCGATCTACTCTCAGGTCCAGTTGGTGAATCTGTGAGTCATGTGGCAATGTTACAGCTGCCTTATGTACACAGACAACCCTCTCCCCTTCCCATACACGTACAACACATGTGAGAGATGCAACCACATAGCCAAACTGGGGACTAAGCTCTGTTTATACAGCACTGGCATTTCCTGTCAGGTGGAGTGATACTACAGTGAATACAGTACCAGTCTCCCATAGACCTGCCACGACCACAATCCAAACACAGAAACACACAGGTACATTATTGTCTCAGTATAGCATCCTGCCTGAGCAGCTGACACCTGCAAAGCAGACACACAAGCAAACGTTACGCCAGAGCAGAGCACATGCAACACATAGCTCACAAGGCCTGTGTGCCAAACAGTCACAGGCCATACGGCAGACAACACACCTGCTACAGTTATGAGGTACCTCTATCACACATACAGGGTGGTCCTGCTCCCAGGCTGAACAAGGTGATGGGTCACGCTCAGCCTGGGGCACTATGATCCACCACATAACACAAGCAGCGGTCACTCCAAGGCATGTAGAAGTATGACTCAGTCATTGTCTGTGCCAGTGTGCATGACCTCTGACGCACCTCCCTGGACTACATGTTAGGGGACATAGAGGGGCTCTCTGAGCTTGTGCCACAGGCTGGTATGACCCTGGCCTTGAGTAGCATCTCACCCTCACCATAAATGCTGCCACAATATGTAGACAGGATCATCAGTTTCTGCAATTGATGTATCTTTCAGTGACATCCAAAGGGGATCCAATGCCTGTCAGTGTGGAATTACATGCTGGACATGCCACATTGCTTTGCTTGGGACAGCTTACAGCTGTCACCCATGGGCTGGTGTATATTGGCAGAGGCTGTTGCTACACACATAGTGCCTTTGTATGCAAGGCTGGCATTACGTAGCCACCTACACAGGTATCACACAGGATGGGACATTAATAGCAATGCTACTCAACAGCAGCAGTGTAAACCTCAAGATGCATGCAGTGGAAACAGTCCTTAGCATTGGGTACAGCAATATCCATGCAGTAACAGACTCCTGGTACAAGGCCCCGAGGTGCACACCATCAGTGCTAGTTCATTCCTGATACCATGCTTGTCATCCCCTACACATGCACCAACCCAAAACAGAGGGATTGTATCCAAAGGCACCTCGGATACACACACCCCCAGGTTGGTGGCACTGCACAAAGCATCAGAGCCTCTCCATGTGCAACACACAGTGGGTTAGACTGCCCTCAGGTTCATAGCCTGGCACACACAACACTCCCATACCCAGGAAACCCACTTGGCCTTCCTGACAGGACTGGGAATATGACGGTCTCTACACACACCATTATATGGTTGTACTGACTACTACCACATACAGTGTGAGCATTATTTTAGCTGCAAGACCCTATCTGAAGGGTTCTTATCATTCATTCCCTGCATTGCTATGGAACAACTTGTTACCACTCCCACAAGTGGTGACAACATGCTGCACCTGTTCATCACCAACATGTGGACTATATGCTCCAGACCAATCATGTATCCCTCGCTGGTGGGATGACACCATCTACAATCCACATTGTATAGTCACATACCACATGCCCTGCACAGAACACCACAGTCATACAGTTGTCTGTTGCATATTCCATGTATTCACATGAGGCAGGCTTGGACATGGGAACTCTTGCAGTTCACAGGTACATATGTGTAGGTGGCACACACATACATCATGTGTATTGACATTACTGATATAAAGTATGACGGGCAATATTGGGAACAAGACCCCACACACATGGACAAACTGTGTGACAAAAATACACATGGTATTTGTAGGATACAAACCCCTACCTAACTATGTCAGATCACTTGTGAGAGTCATAGCAGCAGAGTGTACTATTTGCATTACTGGGAGGATTGCTTTTTCCTGCTGTACATATAGGATGCTGACATCATCAGTGCTTAGACAGTGGGATATACAGCATGTGTTGTGTAGTACTAGTTACCAAAAGGGACATTTCTCATACACATGGAATTGCACACACTACTTTCTCACACACAGTCACACACACACTGAGCACTTGCAGGATTCAAACCCCTACCTAACTATATTATGACACTAGTGAAAGATGCATTAGCAGAGTGGGCTATTTGCATTACTGGGGGGATTGCTTTCTCCTGCTGTACTTATAGGGTGCTGACATCATCAGTGTTTAGACAGTGGAATATGCAGCATGTGTTGTGTAGTAATAGTTGCCAAAAGGGACATTTCTCATACACATGGAATTGCACACACTACTCCCCCACACACAGTCACACACACACACTGGGCACTTGCAGGATTCAAACCCCTACCTAACTATGTTATGACACTTGTTAGAGACGCAGTAGCGGAGCGCGCTATTCACATTACTGGGTATATTTCTGCTCCTGACATATGTATAGTGTGCTGACATCATTATGGATGAAGAGGTATGTACATCTGTGACTATCCATCAGTACAGGGGAGAGCATATCTATGCATTAACTTTGCACAGGCACAGTGGCCTACTGTACTGTGGAGGCAGACGCCAAATACACTGTGGATAGCCTTCTGTATTCCCTAGGGACAACAGTCAGGTATTGCACTCTACGGCCATATGTTTACCTGTCAGATGCAAGTATCTGTTGCTCATATACTGTTTGTGGGTCTTTATTGCCATAGCCTTCCCTATCTCTATAAACAAACTCTGTACTGTGGGAGATGTTTGCATATGAGTGGGATCCAGTACTTTACTTATGTCTCTGTTGTAACTTCACTGTGTGCACTGGGCAGATGTCTGTATTGTGGGAGGTTCCTGTGTTAACACATAGAAATGCCAGATATGTGTGTGCAACTGCTGAACTGTGACATGGCCTAAGTGTGTGAGCATGCCCAGTTCAGCAGTATGGGTTCTTGACAGCCACATCTCATAAATCTAAGTGTGCGAGCATGCGCAGTGTGACCGTTGCTTATCTCTTGTGATCTGTGGACCACCACATTTCTGTTTGTGTGTGGATGCCATCTATATATCACATGTACAGTTGAGTGTTGGACATCAGGTTGTGTTCTTACTGCCCAACTGCTGTGTCTGAACCTAACAGGCATTATGCTGTGCCTGCAGGGTCGCCATGGGATAGTTTGCATACAGTTGTCATCATCCTTTCCTGCTGACCAAACAGTTGTATTGTTGTATAGTGTACTGGTGCAGAACTTTCACTGTGGTGGACAGTATAATCGGTTTCAGTCCTATCACTGCTTGTAATGTTTATAGTGAGCACACCAGACTGGTTGAGGGCCAGTTGTGCAGATATGACCATGTTGCATTTTGTTCAGATATGGACAGCAGTACATGATTGTCCGACATTGTTAATGTATTCCACAACTTGTGTGGACAGTGACAAACAATGGTCATGTGCCCTAGTCCATTTGCAATGCTAGTCAGAGTGTTTGTCCTTCAACACACATTTACTGTTGTTTGCCGTGACATATGTCATGGTTAGTGTGCTGTGCCTCTGTCTCCATGACATACAGGTGATATCCAGGGTACACCTACCATCTCCCATCCAGTCATCATGATTCCTCTGGATGACAGTCTGAGGGACTCCTGGATATCCTGTAGTGGGAGTTTAGTCGTGAGTGGAGTGAGCTTCTGGGTTATGGACCAATCAGTACAGCATGTCCTGTTTATGTCTGTGCTGGGGTTCAGGCCTGTCAGCTGCATAGGTCACCAGCATTCAATGTTTACATGGTGCCAAATATCCATTGATACCAGGTTGGTCATGGCTCTACATCAGGCACAGTTCACCTCCAGCCAGGCAGTATGGCACTGTGTGGAGCTGCAGTTTCTTTACTCAGACACATGGCATCTGTTACAGCTCTGAGATCCTCCTGGGGGTATTTGTGTGGTCTTCCCAGTTGCGGCGGGTGTCTGCTAAGGTACATCCCTGAAGGGGCCATTGTACACAATTCTGAGGCTGCTGATGGATGACTGGAGAGGCACATTGACCTACCCTAACCAAGCTGTGCTTACCTTCATGATTAGGTGGGTATATGGTATGTTTCTGTAACCACTACAGATACATGGTTGTCACATGCAGGATATCTATCACCTTGTGTCCCCAGGTCTCTTATTGCTCCTGATGTACTTACTGGGTTAACACCTATGTGGTAATTTCTGGCCATGTACTGTGTTTCCACAGGGGTTGACTATACACTATTCTGCATTTAGCTTGCTGACATGGCTGTGGCCATGTGTGTGTTTCTGTGTGTGCCTTTTGTAGGTTGCTTGTGTCAGCTGGAGGGTCCGATATGGTGTCCAGTTTGTAGTCCTCTGCAAACCTGTTCAGACAGAGTCCTTCCATGTTGGCCTGTACCTATGTGACATATATAGCATACAAGAGCGGTCCCAGGACCATGCCTTGTGGGATGCCAGTTGTACCTGGTTTGCAGTCTGCCATGGCTACAGCATGTCTGCCAGGTCAGTTCTGTCCTTGAGCTGGTTTGCAACCCATCTACTTGCATAGGGGTTTATAGTTAGGCTGGTGAGCTTATCTGTACTGCCAACCAGGGGTATTGTATGGAAGGGTTTAGCAAGGTCCAGATAGGCTGTGTGATCAACATTCCCCACATCACTGGGCTTGGTGCATGTTTCACATGAGTCAGACAAGTGTACGGGGCAGGATCTGTCCTATGACAGCCACACTGGGTAGGGTCCAATGTCTGTACGTACCCAATCTCGTTATTCATGGGTTCCATGATCATCCTCTCCATTACTTTGCCAACCTAGATAGTCGGGGTTGAGGGGTGATAGTTTGCAGTATCCATTCAGGCACCCCCTTTGTGGTGTGGGACCACTGTTGCTGTACACCGCTCTTTGGGTATCCTGTGGTAGGACTGATAGTGCACAGTAATAATATTTGCTGTGCACAGTAATAATATTTGCTGTTCCATTCTTCTTACAGTACTTGTTGGACACAACCCAGGACACCATCTGGTACCATTGATGCTGTGTGTGCTTTGTGGATGCTGGCTGTTACCTCAGCATCTGCAATGGGGGCACACTCCTGGGATAGATATTTGGCAGTTAGGTGCTGGTGGGGAGGCAAAGAATCTGTTAGGCTGTTGGCAATGTGTGTGGGTTTGGTGTATTGTTTGTGATATTAGAGTGCTGCAGAGCATATCTGTGGATTATCACCATGGTTCCTACTATCAGGTAGGACAGCTGTGTGATAATCCTTTGTGTCCTGCACAATTTGTATCATCATAGGTTCATACTAGGCTATCTGCCCTGGCCTTGTTTGAGCATGGAGAGACTGTGTGTGGGTCTCAACACCCCTTGCAATGTGCATATTATGCCCACATTGGGTTTACTTTCCTAGATGTGACACAGGGATGGCCCCCAGTGTACACCTACTATCTCCCATGCACTTCAATGGATTTCTCTTGTTGAGTTTGTGTGTGGAGCTCAGCCTATCATGGACTGGGATTCTGTTCCAGAGTGTCCTGAGCCTCTGGGTTATGGATCTGTCCCTCCAGCACATCCTATTAATCTATGTGTAGAGGTTCAGATATCTCACTGTGGTGTGTCTGCTGGATTTGGGGTTTCTGCAGTGGAGCATGTCCATTCATTCTGGATTGGACATGGCCTTGTACATCAGGCATACATCACCTCTGGCTGTGCAGTATGCTTCTGAATTGGGCTGTGGTTTCTTCAGCCAGGCTGCAGATGTCCAATGTTTGGACCCTTTATCCTGTTGGTGGGGTACATTTGGGGTCTTTCTGACTGCTGCATGTGTAAGGTAAGGTACATCTGAACTGGGGCATAGTTGTCACGTATGGGCCTGATAAGGGAAGGGTATGGGGGCACAGTGACCTCTGTAGCTCTACATGTGCATCCTTTCATATTAAGGTGGGCAATATAGCAGGTCTTCCTGGCCACCTTGGTCCACTTGTGTCCCTAGGTCCATGATTACTTCTTCCATACATAATGGATTGCCACCTATGTCATACTTTGTGTGTGCCTTGTTTGGTATTTGTTGGGACATTCATACTCTGAAGTGTCTTCAGGAAGGCTGGCTGGGGTACCTGGGTTTGTGTGTGTGTGTGTGTGTGTGGGGTCTGGAACAGGCTTCAAACAGGTACACAGTTTGAGACATTGTTACTTGCCCGTGGATAGTCCATGCTGCTTCTTGCTGTGGTACCAACCTGGGGGTGTGGTTATTCTTGATAATTACTGGTAGCCACACTCCTATTGTCGTGTGTTCCATGTTTTGGAGCTGTAGAGCATGGTATGAGGCATAACCTGGTAGTATTAGGGTGCTCTTCTGGGCCTTGCCCAGGTTTCTGTTACAGAACACATATTACCATTCTCCATGCTGTGGTGGGTTTGGTCTGCATGCACCTTGCAGGTTAGACTTCTGGCATTGGGTAGCATTACGTCCAGGTTATTATCCCTTGTGCTACCTATGTTGGTGGGTTTGTGTTTCCAGACTTACCTATTCCAGGCAAAGTGGGGTGACAGCAGCCTTTGCTAGTATCTACACAGCCAGGTGTGCTGGGTGTGCCATCCCTAGCAGGTGGGGCATCATATCTTGCTCAGCATGTCAGCCCAGGCTGTCAGCCATGTGTTCCCCCTTGCTAACAGCAATACCTCAGCCAATTATTGTACTTGATCTTGTTGTCTTCATAGTGTGGCATCATGCTTGGTGAGGGTGAGATGTTAGGTTGGGTCTTCATGTTTGCATATACTAGATGGTGTTACATTGCTTAACACATGGCAATCATGCCTCAGGTGGTGCTGCAGGGCTGCCTGTCGGATGCACATACTACACTCCCTGTACATGTTTGAGAGCAGGTTATGTCATGTTAGGCATCCCTGTTACTATATGAGTGAGTCAGAGAGGGGTATCATTCCCAGGGTTCCTACTGAGCCAGTGTATGTGTTATGTGTTGCCTCTTTGCCAAGGCCAGGGCATACTGGGCACGCCTCCTTCTGCCTACTGGGGCAGGCTCAGGTTGTTCCTCCTCCGAGTCACGCTCTGCCTGTGATGGCCTTGGCAATGGTGGGGGCTGTTGTCCCGCCCTATGCTGGTCCTGCTGCAGCTGTTTTCGCAGGATCATATTATGTAGCATAGCACATACCATGACAATTTGGGTACATGTAGTTGGTGAGTACTGCAAGGCTCCACCAGATGTGTCCAGGCACCGGAACCGTGACTTGAGCAGCCCAAACACACGCTCTATTACATTACGTGTTTGTGCATGTGCCTCATTATGGCGTTCCTGTTCAGGTGTGTGTGCATTTCTGATGGGTGTCATCAGCCACGGCTCCAGTGCATAATCTGCATCCCCCACTAGGTGACCATGTGGGATGTCCCCATTGGCAAATGTCTGGTACAGCTGTGTCAAATGCCAGATATGGGAATCATGGTAGCTCCCAGGGCAGCCAGCACACACATTCATTATTATGCCCTGGGCATCACACACGACCTGGCAGTTGATGGAGGGGAAGCCCTTGCATTTAATGTAGGCCCTACCCTGCTCACCGGCTGGTGCTTTGATGCGTATGTGCGTGCAGTCTATTGCACCCACTACCTCAAGGTATTCCGCTATTTGCTGGAAGAGACTCGTATTGCTGGCCAATACCTCACGCATTGGGGAAATATACATGATCACCGACATGTGCTGACATGGCATCCAGGAACTGGTGCAGTACCCTGGAGGCTGATGCCTCTGATATCCCCAACATATCACCAGTTGGTCTCTGGAAGGTACCTGTTGCTAGTTCTTAGGCCAACACATACCTTGGTTTCCACTGGGATGGGTTCCCTCTGTTGGTTCTGTGTGTGAGTGGCCTGCACAGCTCAACAATTTGCTGCAGGAGGTCTCCCCTATCTCCAGCTCATGTAACCCCTGGTAGGTGACCCTGGGCCTGTACACTCTTCTCCGTCTCCTCACTGTGGGTTGTCTGGCAGCACTTCCATTGTCACCACCCTCAGCAATCTCCTATGTCTCCTTATGACAGCTATGGCAGCCCCTAGCATGTTTGGTCTGAGTGCAGCTTT
The DNA here is from genome assembly GCF_019279795.1 of Protopterus annectens. Taxonomy (NCBI): domain Eukaryota; kingdom Metazoa; phylum Chordata; order Ceratodontiformes; family Protopteridae; genus Protopterus; species Protopterus annectens. The sequence continues at coordinate 215 of NW_025052112.1, read as the reverse complement.
TTCAGTTTTCACTTCTACTAGCTTACTCCTGTCTTGCAGTGTCTCTTGAGAGAAACATACTGCAATGCTGTTTGCAGTGTTTTAAGTTTTTTTTTCCCCGGGGGCTTTGGTAAATTCCCGCCTTTGGTGTTTTAAATTTGGCCCTGCTTGCTTAATTGTTTTTTCCCCCTGGCCCTTACCCTTTTTTACCCCGTATTTTCCCTTTTTTTTTCCCC
>NW_025052111.1:0-12708 GCF_019279795.1 Protopterus annectens | reverse complement strand
CACACACACACACACACACACACACACACACACACACACACACACACACCCTCATGCTCATGCATATGAGTGTGCACACACCCTCTCTCTCTCTTGCTTTATGTTGCACACATCCCTTCTAGTACATCTGTCTTGTCTTTTTCCTTGCAAAGATTAATTCTGTTGGACTGTCCAGAGCTGAAAATACATATTTTAAATGGGGAGCTCACCAATTGATGACAGGGGGTTTATGTCCAGCATACCTTTTGCAAATCCATGAAACAAACAGCATCGGAATAGGGCATGTTGCAGGGATAGGTATGTATACCAGAGAATTTCCATTCTCTAGAGTAGGAGTCCCATCCTCGTGAAGGAAAACCCTTTTGCTGCAAGCCTATTCAAGCATAACACGGACTAGTGGATGGGAAACTGCAAAGTCACCCATCCATTGATTTATCCTGTGTTTGAAAAGGGTCAGGTAGGAGCTCCAGGGCTTTGGTGACTTTCTCAAAGAAGTCAACCAGGTTTAGCAAACATGATCTACTCTTAACGAATCCGAACTGGGTTTGGTCTAGAGTTTGGTGATGATCTATGTCCTTGCTGATAAAGCCCATAATGATCCTTTCCATGGCATTGCAGATGAAGCTAGCTAGGTTTATAGTTCTATAGTTTCCAGGGTCAGTTGATGGCCCTCTTTTTGCAGAGGTATCACTGCTGCTGTCCCCCATTTTGCTGGAACATAGCCAGTTCACAGGCTGTGGTTAAACAGGGATCAAGTAGGTCTGCTAGCTCATGTTTTAAGTTGTTTAAAAGGCAAACTAGGATGTCATTTGGTCCCATTGAAGATGTGTTTTTGTCCTCGGAGAATGTGAAGATAACCTGTTCTCTTGAGATAATAGGCTGAAGAACAGTGGCAGTTATATTTTGGGGAATGACTGGCGAGGACAGGGAGGTGAAGTTTGCATGAAATCTGTCAGCTAGCAGGTTGGATATTTCCTCTGGTAGACTATGGGTGGTGCTATCCACTACCAGTCTGGCACATAACTGGGCATTCCCTTTCAGATTTCAGACATAGCTAAAGAATGCCTTCTGATTATCCTTAGCTAGGGATGCTATTTGTGCTCCTGTAATTAGCTTTGGAGGACTTGGCAAGATTTCTAATTTGTTTGTTTAAGCTGTAGAAGGAATTCTTCCTCTGCTGAGCCAGTTCCCTCTTGTTCTTTGACTTTAGTTTCTTTGTATTATTGTATAGCCTGTTTATACTAGGGGTTCACCAGGGTGGCTTGTTTTTTTTGACAGGACCTGGTTTTATTCGGGTCAGGTACAGCCAACTCTTTACAACTGCTTAAGTGGTTATACAGGACACCTTTGCATAGGAGTTCATGTTATATGTAATTGAGGGGGTATTGAAACTTGTTATACCATCGCTTAGTAGGAGGTAATTTGGTTTTGAAAATTTTTTAAACTTTTTGGAGCTTGATCTGGCCTTATAATTGCATCATATCTGACTGATTTATGGTCTGATCTTACCAGGGAGAACATCACACAGTGGGGAGTGCAGTGCTCCCCATGTTGGTGAGTACAATATCCTGGACATGTGAGCCCCTGGTAGGAGTGCTGACTATCTGATCCAGAGCATTTGCATTGAAAAAGTCCAAGACCCCCTGGGACAGTATGTTTGTGGTCATGTATGTTTCCCAGTCAATGGAAAGATAGTTAAAAATCACCCATGACCTAGGTGTTTCGCTGTATGTTGAGCGACTCCAGTAAATCCTGGTATATAGCATGCATTTCCTGGTTTATGGTGGGAGACCTCTATCTAGCAATGATGCAGTAGGCTGTTTTGCCTACAGTTAATTTGACATGGAGTAGCTCAAGAGTGTTATACTGTTTGACCAGTCTCAAGGTATACTTGTCCATAATGAATATGGATACACCTCCTCCTTTGGTTCTTTATGTTCAGTTTGTGGTCTGAACGTATAGAAGACATTGTAGCCCTGTAAGGCAGAGGGTGCTTTCTGGTTTTGAACCAAGTCTCGGTGACTGCACAGATGTCAGCATCTTCCAAGGTGAGGATTGCTTCCAGGGAGTCCAGTTTCCTGTTCAGACTCCTAGAATTAAGCAGCAGAACATTGAGTTTATCTAGAGAGAATTTTGTTATGCTGGAAGGTTCTTTTGACACTCCATAAAAAAGACACAATAGGGGTAGCTAATGCCTTTGCCAATATCTGAAAGCCTAGAAGAGACAGGTGCAGACCATCTCTGGCAAAGCAGCGTGGCCTGTTGACAATGTCTTTTAAGGGTGACAGATATTGGATCTCCATGGACTGACACCAGAAGCTAAGCCAATTGTTAAAGTCCACCATTTTTGTTCATATTGTGGCATCATCCTTGGTGAAGGTTGTATGTTGCTTAGGACACAGATTCTGAGACCTTAGTCATGTCTCTCTTCATATAGTCCAGAGAGGTACATCTCGAGTCATTCCCCCCAACGTGGACTACAATGGAGTCTTACTGGTACATGTTGAGTGACTTGAGTCCTTGAGTAACTTGATGGATCCTGGCACCTGACAGGCAGCTAGCTAACTGTAACCCTCTCCTTAACTAGCCTGGTGAGAGGGACATCTGTCTGTCTCACTATGGAGTCACCTATGACCAGTACATCAGGTTTTGAGGTGTTACGCCTTATGGGCTTATTTGTTGAGACAACTGGTGTGCGTGTTATGTTTTATTTATTTATTTATTTATTTTTTTTTGCATTGCTGTGTGTGCAAGTGGTTTCCATTTGGGAGATCTTTGATCTTTTGGTGAATACCTCTGCATATGTGGGTTTATGTGTCATGCCCTTATTTCATATCAGAGGTTTGTGTTTGCTTTGTCCTTACATGAGAGTATTGCCTCTAATTTCATAGTGTAATTACATCTCTCACATAGAGGATTTGTTTGTTTCAGGAGTAAGTGGTTGTCAGTATACATGAGACAATTGCTACATTGCCTCAGGATGCCCATGTCAATCAGACTGGACAGAGAGATGATGGGAAACTGTATGACATTATAGCATGTTCATACCGTATGTTATATTAGGGAAGGGAGTAGGCTAATTTGACCAGACTTTGCTCATAGCGCAAGACTACCAGAAGGACTTATACTTGTGTAGGCTAAGGGTGATCAATAAGGCAACGCTGCTCGGTGTGCAACTGAGTTGCTCCTAGCATAGCAGTGAAGCTTGGGAGGGTTTCACTGATGGCTGTCTAGAGAGAAAAAACGTGCTTCAAGGCATTTGCATCTAATGCACAAATGTGAGGCTTAAATACAAGCCAAAATACAGACTTTTAAGTGTAGCTACCAAGAGTAAAGTGCTCAATGAGCCTTCCTCCAGAAATCCCCAACTCAGATGCAGCATGATCTACACACACCTGCCACAAAGTACAGGAAAGCCTTCCTAATGTAAGATGGCTGGTTTAGTTGTTAAGTGTTGCAAAAACAGTCTAGGCAACAGGAACAATATTTAAAGTGTTGGCAAAAACAGCAGAAATGATTCAGCAATTCAGTTAAATACAATCAGCAAAGTACAATAGAGGCTTAGCAGAATTTGCTTTTTTTTCCTATATTTGGAGTCCAGAGTCAGAGAAAAACATTATTGGTGTAGAGTGGTTGGTTTGGATTTAGGGAGTGGAGGAAATCTGGAAAAAGCAAATCCTGATAACCATAAATTAAACCAAGTTTCATCTCTAGCCTTCAGAAGAATTATTTTTTATAATCTGTTCTGAATTCATCAGTAACAAAGGCATGCCTTACTGAGTACATGACCATGGGATAGCCATCTTTATGTTTTACAACTCTTTTCTCCCTGTGGTAACAGCAAGATATTTCCTCAGGTCTCTGGGTTACATGTCTTCTTTCATGATGATGGTCTATTTTTTAAAACATTGCAAGGATGCTACAGTCACTGCTGAGAAAGTTTAGCAGTTATGCCACAGATTTCTTAGAGAAAAAAAATCACATGCTGTCACAAAAGGAGAAAAGAAAATAGCACAGCTATTTGGAATTGTATGAATAATTATATGTCAATTGTGAATATCAGCATGATTTTTATAAGATGCTTGTATTAGAAATGTATTAGAACTGTATGTCAGGTGTATATCAAACTGCTGGTACAGAAGTGTGTGTTGAAAAGATTTTTGCAAAGTGCTGTTTGAACTGTAACCATAGTGTTCTCTACTGGAATAGAGCAGAAATGTACATCCATTATTGTAACTGTTTAAATGTATATATTTTAACAGTGGAAACTGGAATACAGGAGTTTAACTTCAGAAAAATAGATGAAATTAAATTGCTTTATAGGCCAGGCTGGAGACATAATGTCTCCGCTGAGAAGCTTTCTGTATTGTCTTCAGAGTGACCTAATTACTACCTCTGAAAGTATGAAAGAATGCAATTTCTTTATGACTTCCAGCATCTGCTAAAGATATGAGGTCTATGCATTTTCACAGGTAGATGCTAAATACTGCCAACTTCCAACAGTGGGAGCTTCAGCTGGGATAAAGTCAGATGACAAGAAATTATGTCATTCTGCAAGCTATCCAAGCAGAAATATTTAAGATATTAATTTCAAAAGTCTCTTAGAGCGACAGTCTGTATTCTGTCTTGGATCTGACGAGAACCATTCTCCACATCTGCCTTGCTCTGATGAAGTTAGCTACTAGGGAATAATATAATTTTCTTAGATATAGTCAGGAATATAGCAAAGCTTAGTTTAGATGTTTTTCTTTATTTATTTCAGACTGTCCTGCAATGTTGTTTTACACATTTCCTGTGATTTTTATCTCTGATGTCACTGTAATTACATACTGGGTATTTTCTTGTTCTTTTATTGTTTATTATTAAATATATTTAAACATTTCATTGTGGCTGATCTATCTAGAGATATTTAAGTTTTGATTATGCTTGCATATTTATTTGGTGACACTGTGGTGGGCACTCGTAATAGCCTTGTTCTTGGCCAAACTAATATTAATATTACACAGTAAGATTGGACACCCTTTGATAAGAGCCTTAAAGTAGCTCATAAGGAGTTAGCTGGTGGCAGTGATAACTACCTTATAGTCTGGGAAAAAGGGGGCATAGCTAGTAAACCTGTGCCAGCCTTTCCCAGGTGTGTGTGTTTGTGTGAAAGTGTAAATCAAACATCAAAGAGTGTGTGTGTGTGTGTGTGTGTGTGTGTGTGTGTGTGTGTGTGTGTGTGTGTGTGTGTGTGTGTGTGTATGTGTGTGTGTGTGTGTGTGTGTGTGTGTGTGTGTGTGTGTGTGTGTGTGTGTGTGTGTGTGTGTGTGTGTGTGTGAGCTGCTTGGACAGGGATACAAAGCATTGGTTGGACAGAGAGGGTGCTAGAGGTCTTTGTTTGGCCACTCAGCTGAGATCTCAACAATATAGCTGTGCCAATGGGGAGTCTTATTGGGGATCTGGGGAAAGAGGGATAAACCAGCCCTGGACTGACTGTGGTCTCTGTGTGCTCTTAAGGGAAATTGAACTTGATGCATTGAGCTGCATCTGGAAATACTGTGTGCGTGTACCTGTTATCCTCCCAGTGTACATCCCTTACTGGTGCCAGTGGTGAGAATTGAGGCTCCTTGATTATTGGTCCATCGGTGAGTCATCACACATGCTTTCTTCAGTAAGAGCTAAATTCTTTTCTTGGATGCACTCTCTCAGCCTGTCCAAAGGAATGCCTTTTGTACGTCCTGTTCCTCATGGTTAACAATAGATTCCTCAGTAAATGAATGGAAAACAGATTTAAAAGAACTAATTTGAGGGATCCTAGTCTCACCATAAATTACCCTTTGTCATCAATGGTAAATAAATAACAGCAGTATTGAGAACACTTGGAGCTTTTAATGATAAGCTGCAGTCCAGGTCCACTTCAGATCAACATGGCAGTAATGTGGTTCCTCAGCATAGAAGGCAACATCAGTTCTCATATCATATCAAAAGTCAGTGTTCATGTGGCAAAAGGAAGTTCAATGCAGCCTTCATCTAGTGACTCTCCATCTGTCTGGAGAATAGAACACTCTGGAAGATGTTTTAGGTAGGAAGTTATTCTTGAGATGAATGGCAACTGCAGCTGTCTCTGTTTCAAGAGATCACTGTACTTTGGGAAAAAATAAAGGTGGCACTATTTGCAACATATCAGACTATGTAAGGGTAGAGGTGTCATTAACTGTCAGCTGTACAATCTTGGGAAAATCAGCACTTTTACCTTTCTGTGTACAAAATAACTAATGCATATTTCACAGTTGGCCCAGGCAACTATAGATTACATGTTTTACACATGTGAGATCTTGACATTTCTTGTTGTCTAGAAAGAGCACTCTCAGAAGTGTTTTACACCTAAAACTCAAATCTTAGTGTTTTCTTATTATTGTACAAATATCCTCCATGTCATGAACCAAAGCTAAAAGGCCATCTCTTCTAAAGTTATACCACCAAAAATGGAAAATATGTATTCTAACCCACAAACAGGAGATTCCCAAATATTCTAGACTAATTAAATCACTTGCTCACATCTAACCCAGCTCACTTATCTAACAGAGTTCATGTATACACAGCCTCTTCTCACCTTCTGAGTTTCAAGTTGATGTCAGGCAATGCTTCAATAAATTTTTCTGAAACCCATTTTTCATCCTAGGACTTGATCTTTTTGTTGGAGAAGTTGGCTTTATGTCCTGTTAAGCCAGCATATTTAGCAAACCTAAAGCTTCTGTCTTGGATAGCCACTTTTCTAGTGGTTATTTCTCAAAGAAGAATATTAAAGCTGTAGACCTTGAGGTGTAAACACCTTATAGAATTGTATACAGTGAGAGGGTATCCTTGCAGACTAATCCTTCATTCATGCCTTATGTGGTTTTGGATGTCTCTCATTCATTCCAGCTATGTTCTGAATGAAACTGAATTGGAATAAATTACTGAACAGTCATTGTCATGTGCAATCTCTCTTTTTTGTACTGGACCAGCTATGTTCTTCCTGAACAGACAAAAACCTTCACTTTGCTCATTGGATCTGCACAGATGACCGAGATAACACCAGGAAAAGAATAAAGCAATTAAGAAAACTGATGCAGTGTTTGGATTCTTTCATGATAGGCAACAAATTCCTATGATTTACAGTGGTTGTCCCATTGCAGTATTTCATAATTGACATAAATAATAGCTGGCTATAACTGCAGTGTTTGCATCCTATTTTAAGAATGTTTTAGATTAAGGCTTACTAGAAGCTTTCACTTAGACTCCTTTTAACACATTTATGATATATGATAGGTTGGTGTCGCAATCAATGGAAGGACAGATTTCTGCATGTGCCAAAACTTATCACTGTTACAAGGTCAGGTTTCCCTGCATTGCTTGGGATTCAGCCAGTAATTTATGATTACTGCTGCTGTGACCCTTCCCAATGAAAGATAGTATAACTCTGTAAGGGTACTTACCATAACAGTAAACCTTATAGTGCATAGTCACTCTAGAAGTAAGGACACTCACTCATTACCACCTGTTATGAATATGGGATTAGCATTTGCCATTTTTGTACTTGTAAACCTGCTAATTTATAAAATTAGAAAAGTATTGTTCTACTGTGACTTACTTGCAACTATTAATCTGCACTGTATTTGTATTCAGTTTGTTGCACCACATTTTGCTAATGCATCTGGTCCGGAAAACAACTGATTTTGTTATGTATCCGCACTACCTACACGAGGTGGTACACTACCTATGTCATTGTTGTGGGTACAAGACCAGAGCTGGCCTATCCAGGGGGCTTCTGCAGCTACGGAAGAAAACTGCAAGATTACCATGGCTTCCTTTGTTTAATTTCTGAAAATGTTGAGTTTTTAATACTATTGCAGGAATAGAACCCATTTCTAAGTCAGGGTATAATTAAAGCTCATGAAAGTAGTATCTCTACAGTATTTGATGTTTGCCAATAGTGCTCTTCTCAGCATCTGCAAAATATCCAGAATTGCCTCCTTTTGTAGTTCATTTGGAATTACATGTCTTGGTAGCATATTCAAAATAAACCAAGAAAAAACGGTAAAAATACTGTCAAGTAAAAAACTCTGGACTGGAAGCCTTTACTGCCAAACACAGTTTTATTCCTTGAAGTGCGATCAATACCAATACACTTTTCGTCAGGTGAGGTTCCTGACTTCTTCAGAATTTAGCAAACATTAGTCCACTGGTAAAAATAGTTAATATACTATCCCAACAATCAATCATTCCTTACCAATTAAAAATTAAAGGCACCTCGCCTCTCTGACGGCGAAATAAGTATTGTCATACAAACGTAAAACATAAGCATAATTGCATCCGTAAATTAAACCAAAAATAAAAATAAAGATATATAAAAGTGTTCATAGGTTCATAGATTGGTACTAAGATAACTGCCTCTGAGAGCCATTTTAAGCCTAGCCAATTATCCCTTGTGAGACTCAAATCCTGCACCTTGTGCTTGTAAGGCAAACACCTTAACCATTAGGCCACCCTCCCACCCTAAATTAGTGTACTCAGGGCTAACTGCCCTGTGGAGCCATTTTAAGCCTAGCTAATTATCCTCAGGAGACCTTTAAACCTTGTACCTTGTGTTTGCAAGGCAAACACCTTAACCATTAGACCACCCTCCCAACCTATATATATAAATAAATAACGAGGATGCATCTATTCACAGTCTGTTAAAACATACAACCAATGTTAGATCAAATGGAATGTATTAGTAAAATGCATATAATGCATGCAAATCCGTCATTGTTTAATGCATTGTATAAAATTACTTATGTAATTATGTTAATTAATTAACAAAACCACCTACTGGCTGGTTTGACCTACTAGTACAATGGTCACCACGGATCCTATGATCTATGTTAACTAGTATAACAACAAAAATGGATCCTAAAAACAATATCAGTCCATGTTGATTTAACTATGGATGTCATTTTAAAGTTCCCTCATCTAGCCTTCTCAGATGGTGTGTCATTTATTATCTTTTAATGTTTGACCAATTATTCTGTATTAAAATTAAGATTAATTAATGAATCAATATACCTATTTATTAATATATTCATAAACTAATCTTTTATAATTAATGTTAAATGTTAATATAAAAAATTCTTTTATGATAACTATATGTTAAAAATATATTTAGAAAAAAATATATGTATATATAATGACCCCATAAACATGTACGCCTTCTGTATAAATGATCAACCAAAATATGAAATTCTAATAGGTAAATAGATGAACAAATTGATATTAGTTTATATTGTGTAAGTTCGAGGATGATTTGATACCATAACAAATTATGTTAGAATGGGGACTCTGATGGGCAAATTGATATTAATGAAATCTACAATTCGATCCCCTCTACTTCCGGGGCTTATCTTTCTAAGTTTTTTAGTCTCAGAATACATACTATGGAACTTATTAAACCTGGCCACTGGTTTGCATTTACATGTAGTTGCCAGAGAAGTTCTTTCCTTTCCAGTTTCAATTGGTCATAACCACCCCTGATATCCCTAGTTTGTTGGTCAATGACCCTGAACCTCAACTCATGGCCTATATTGTCATTATGGTGCCTTGCTAGTGCATTACTTTCTTTGTTGTTTCTAATACTGTATAAATGCTCGTAAATCCTTTCTTTCAGCTTTCTATTGGTTTTCCCGATATAGAAAGCTGGGCATTGCATGCACTTTGCAAGGTACACCACCTGTTTACTGTTGCAGTTGGCCTTAATTTTGGTCTTAAATTTTAAATCACCAATTTCAAAGTACCGTCCCTCATCAATATATTGACAATATTTGCACATATTGCATTTAAATGTGCCAGGTTGAGTAGGATAAGATTGCCTAGTCCCTTCCAGTATTTCTTTTTGCTATTGTCCTGCCTATAAAACCAATTTTGGGTTAACTGGATAGTATTCTGGACTTAAATTCATCGTCACTTGATAAGAGATCCCAGTTTTTCAATATAATGTTAAAAATTTTATAGGAATCAATATTGAATGTACAACAGAAACCCCATGAAAAACCAGTTTCAACAATAGGTCTACTGTCCTGTACTGTTGCCTCAATCTGGTTTTCGCTATTGTTTCCCAACAGTGGGACATATATTCTCGAAGTTCTTTTAAATTTAACTTCCTCAACTATTTCATACAGGAAGTCAGGTGGGTAACCTCTCCTTAGGAAAGATTGTGTCAAAACGGCACATTCCTCCTGGAATTCCATATCGTTAGTGATCATTCTGGCTGCCCTGACCATTTGGCCTTTTACCACTGATTTCTTTTGATGTTTTGGGTGGCAGCTAGAATAATATAGAAAGGAATTAGAGTAGGTTTCCTTACGATGGATCTTAGATACCCAATTTTTGTTTTCATAATCCTTCCTTAAATCCACATCTAGATAGTCTATCCTATCTTTATTGTGTTTGTATGTAAACAACAGAAACTTAGTTGAGCCATTAAGTCTGACCATTAATTCTTCGATTTCCACCTCAGATCCCTGGTATAAAAAATATATGTCGTCCAGGAACCTGGTATAAAAAATTAATTTATCGTGAGGGACACCCCCATTCAAAACAAAAGTTCTCTCCCAAAATGCTGCTAATTAAATTTGGTACATTCCTTAATCGCATGGGGAGCCCATGGCTACCCCAATTTCTTGATGGTATAATTCATTGTTGAACATCACATAGTTATAGGAGAGGACCATATCAATTAGTTCTCCCACTAACTGTGTCTCTTCAGTGGGAGCTTCCAATAGTCTTAGCATTGCTGATACCCATTCAATTGCTATATTGTGGGGGATGGAGGAATACAGGTCCTTCATGTCTGTTGTTACCAATTGACAATCTGGGCGGAAACCCAATAAATTGATTGATTTAAGGAAGGACCATGAGTCCTTCGTAATTTGTTTTTCTTTTTTTACATATTTCTGAAGGATCCTGTCCACCACCTTGGCACAGGTGTAAGTGATACTGTTCCTCCCATCCACTAAGGGCCTCATGGGTGGAGACGTTACTCCAGCATCTGCATCCCACAGAACTGGTGTCCTAGGTGTTGGTTGTTGCATATAGGTGTATGTTTCCCTATTGATTCTGGCCTCAATATAAAGTTCCTCGATGAATGCCCTAACCTGTTGGTGGGCTCCATGCATTTCATTGAGGGATGCTCTTGAATAAACATCACTATTCAAAATAACCTCCATTTTTGTATTATAATCACTACAGGTCATAATAGTGATGCCACCCCCCTTATCGGGCTTCATCAAGCGTAGGGGTGCCTCTTTAAGGAGCATTAATTCATTCCTTTCTTCCTTTGTTATATTATATGCATTGTGGCCATACCTAGGTTTCTGTTTCTTCAGATTCCATAAATCTATTTCAGTCACCCTCTCAAAAGTGGCTAATGTGGGGTGCAATGGGGGGTTGAAAACACTTGATACATAAAATTCAGATCTAATATTCATATCAGTACCCATCAATGCCATCAAATTAAGTTTCCTAGTAAACAACTTTAAATCGATTAGGGTGTGTGCTAAATTAAAGTGGGAGGAAGGAACAAAGGTGTAACCCTTGGCCAGCAATTCAATGACATTGGTACCGATATCATAATCAGTATAATTGAACACCTTAAAATCTCCATCTTTATTCAATAAAATCTTACAGTCCAAATGTCCATTAGATTGTTCAGTCTTTCAGCCTTTAATTTTTAATTGGTAAGGAATGATTGATTGTTGGGATAGTATATTAACTATTTTTACCAGTGGACTAATGTTTGCTAAATTCTGAAGAAGTCAGGAACCTCACCTGACGGAAAGTGTATTGGTATTGATCGCACTTCAAGGAATAAAACTGTGTTTGGCGGTAAAGGCTTCCAGTCCAGAGTTTTTTAGCATATTCAAAATGCTTCATTATTCTTTTTTTATTATTAGCTTAGTTGTTGCTACTACTGTTGGAACTGTCTTTATTCCATATTGCTCTAGCCTCTGCCTTGGTGAGTAAATGCACATGTTGCAATTTATTCCTGCAATAATCTCCCTCTCTTTCACGTGACGTGTGCACTCCCACAGGATTTTCCTCGGGTTGCCTTCACTTTCTGGTGTGAACCCACAATGTCGCCCCTCTCTCCATTTTTATGTTCTGTTCCTGTATTGCCTTCATTTACTCAGGTCATTCCACGTTCTGTTAGCTTATTAACCCTGGTTCTTGTATAAAGTGTGTACCCCAGTATATTTATGTCCCTGTTATGGTTCTTTATGCACCATATTTATTTTCCCTGTACAGTATCAAAACATTGTTCTTCTCTCACTGCTCCTAGTTCAGGTAACTGTTTGTTGAGAGCTTGTATTTATCAACTTCTGTTTTCCTCCCAGCTAACCCATTTTTGCATTGTCCATCTGTCTATCTATATTTATATATGTTGCCTTTATCTTTTTTCTTATGATTGATGTGTCTGCTCTTGCATTGTTCTGGTGTTGGAACCGGCTTTACTTGACTACAGTGATATTTTTGGTGAGCAGTTATCATCTCCAGGGTGCTTTGTAACACCTTTTGGCTAGTTCAAACGCTTGCCAATGTAAACCCAAACCCGTTATGTAAGATCCTGCTTCCATCACTCAGATGCAAAATGATAATGTCAGCATACCCTTGTAGCCTTCCCTTATGGATCGCTAATAAAATCTAATACCT
>NW_025052109.1:0-16411 GCF_019279795.1 Protopterus annectens | reverse complement strand
CAACAACTTTTAGCTAGACCAGAAAAAATTGGTTATAGTATCCTGTTTGACAATTTTTAAAATATTTTTTTAGTAATAATTACAGAAGTTCAAATTTAAATTAGTATGTTATTCTAGACTTTTAAAGTCCATTTTTGGGTTAAAGCTTTAAATGATGAAAACGTTTGATTAATTTAATTAACTGATGTAAGTCGAATAAAAGTTATTTGTTTTTCTCAGGGGAGAATTTAGTGTACCTTATTGATGATGTCAGATTTTTAAAAGAATAAGAATTAAGTCTAAAATTCTAAAAATAAGCTTGGTAATTCATGGATATTAGGAATTAAACCTTTCTGATTTTAAAATGTAATATTAAGTCTTTTCTCAAACATGTGAAAATTTTTAATATTTCCTAGACAAAAAAGAAAGGTTGTCACACTAGTATTGAGTAATAAGATTATAATTTGACCTTATTGATATTTTGATGTAATTTCATTTAAAACATTACTTAAAGTATCTTCTTAAGTTGAAGTTAAACATAGTTATTGTTTATACAATTAGAAAAATTATTTAAGATTAAGATTTAAATTTAACTGTATTATAAAGTTATTGAACTAAAGTAAGAGCTAATTTTTAATTGCTATTATACGTTTGGTGTAGCAATTGTGATTTACAACATTATTAAAGGCATTAATTAAGTATGTTAACTTAGCTTGAAGTAGAAATTGGTTGATTCTGATTAGATTTAATACTTTTAGCATTTCATTAATAATACGTTTAAATATTTAATGTTTATGTAAATGTTAAGAATTTTTAAGATTTTTTAGATTAATTAAAGAGTGTTGTAATTTTATTTGCTAGTATTAAGTAGTAACCAATTTATTTTGTCTTCATATTTAAAGCATGTGAAATAATTCCTGCTTTAAAACTTCAGCTTGGCAAGCTAAGAACTTGGTTATATTCAACTGGACGTATAAGAGAATTTAAGTACCTTTTATGCACTTTTTCTTTTAAAAATACAGTATTTAAATTGATTTAAACTGTGTATGAAGGAGTGTTGAAGGAATTTTTAACTGGTTATTCTGCTCTTCAGTAACTTGAACTAAAAGCTAGTGTTGGCTGAATTTTGTTATTTGCTAGTAATTACAGGTGTGGGGTAGCCACATTCAGTGATTTCCTGTCCTTGCATATTTAAACTGGTGCATGTGAAATAATTCCTGCTTTAAAACTTCAGCTTGGCAAGCTAAGAACTTGGTTATATTCAACTGGACGTATAAGAGAATTTGAGTACCTTTTATGCATTTTTTCTTTTAAAAATACAGTATTTAAATTGATTTAAACTGTGTATGAAGGAGTGTTGAAGGAATTTTTAACTGGTTATTCTGCTCTTCAGTAACTTGAACTAAAAGCTAGTGTTGGCTGAATTTTGTTATTTGCTAGTAATTACAGGTGTGGGGTAGCCACATTCAGTGATTTCCTGTCCTTGCATATTTAAACTGGTGCATGTGAAATAATTCCTGCTTTAAAACTTCAGCTTGGCAAGCTAAGAACTTGGTTATATTCAACTGGACGTATAAGAGAATTTAAGTACCTTTTATGCACTTTTTCTTTTAAAAATACAGTATTTAAATTGATTTAAACTGTGTATGAAGGAGTGTTGAAGGAATTTTTAACTGGTTATTCTGCTCTTCAGTAACTTGAACTAAAAGCTAGTGTTGGCTGAATTTTGTTATTTGCTAGTAATTACAGGTGTGGGGGTAGCCACATTCAGTGATTTCCTGTCCTTGCATATTTAAACTGGTGCATGTGAAAAAATTCCTGCTTTAAAACTTCAGCTTGGCAAGCTAAGAACTTGGTTATATTCAACTGGACGTATAAGAGAATTTAAGTACCTTTTTATGCATTTTTTCTTTTAAAAAATACAGTATTTAAATTGATTTAAACTGTGTATGAAGGAGTGTTGAAGGAATTTTTAACTGGTTATTCTGCTCTTCAGTAACTTGAACTAAAAGCTAGTGTTGGCTGAATTTTGTTATTTGCTAGTAATTACAGGTGTGGGGGTAGCCACATTCAGTGATTTCCTGTCCTTGCATATTAAATGGCATTAAATAATTCCGCTTAAAATAGCTTGGCAAGCTAAGAACTTGGTTATATTCAACTGGACGTATAAGAGAATTTAAGTACCTTTTTATGCACTTTTTCTTTTAAAAAATACAGTATTTAAATTGATTTAAACTGTGTATGAAGGAGTGTTGAAGGAATTTTTAACTGGTTATTCTGCTCTTCAGTAACTTGAACTAAAAGCTAGTGTTGGCTGAATTTTGTTATTTGCTAGTAATTACAGGTGTGGGGGTAGCCACATTCAGTGATATCCTGTCGTTGCATATTTAAACTGGTGCATGTGAAATAATTCCTGCTTTAAAACTTCAGCTTGCAAGCTAAGAACTTGGTTATATTCAACTGACTTTAAGAGATTTAAGTACCTTTTAATGCATTTGCTTTTGACTATGTATAAATTTAGTGTTGTACATTTGAAATTGTACTTTAATTCTAGTTTTTATCAATATGAATAATGTTCAATATTAAGATGATATTTTTATTCTTTGAATAGACAGAACATGTAGCAATTTTCATACTATCTAAATGATTCTTCTCAGTTTTGATTACTTGTCACTATGAAAAAGATATCAGTTATCTGGATACCTTTGTTAGTCATACAATAATAACTTTAAATCTTCTGTTTTAATACTTTTAATAATTCTTATTTAGATTTTCTAGTCACCATCCTTTGATCAGAAAAGAAGGTATTTTAGGCACAATGTATTACAGATTCTTGAACTATAATTTGAGAGATCTGTCTAGAATTTGTATTAGTCAACATGTTTTTAGCTAGAGGATACCCTTTATTTAGTTGAATTAAAATTTGCTGTGTAGTGTAGTTAAACTCTTTTAGGAAATGGTTTATCAACAGGAGTACAGGATTGATATTTAGCCTTTTAATTTAATGTAATGCAAAGATGTCAAAGACATTATTTATGAAATGTAAGATAAACTGTAATTTTCGAAAATTGTAAAACATTATTTACCTTAATGTGATTCTTAATGCTAATTGAGATTGGCACCTATATTGGGATTGATCATAGATATGGTATGTCTAATTAATCGTGCTAGTAATTCTACTTTTGAAGGGATGGTTGACACTGAAAATGAAATCAGAACAAATATAAGGATCATTAGAGAACTGTCTTTTAAGTAGTTATATATCTTGCTAAGTGTATGGGCTGTTCTGCTTTATATAGGTAAAACTGAGAGGTCACTTAGAAAAAAATTATGAGCACTAGTATCAAATTGCAGAATACAAATAATGCTTTATATAAACATTCTGTAGTTTGTCAGCTTTAGAAATTCATTGGTATTTTAGAACAAGTTTAAGTAATCATGAGGAGGGTCTTTGAATTTAAAACTAGGAGAAGGAAATAAAATGGCAATTGGTTGCAACCTTAATATTCAGGACTAAATGGACATATTTCTTACGGGGTTTAACTTTAAAATTTTAGAAGTTAAAAGGAGTTTGATGACTTTTTATATGAATGAGTTTTAGTTTGTTGGTTAGTTATACTATTTTTAATTTTTTTTTGCTTTTAAATTGTTTTGCTGACAATATACAAGGTGATTTTGTATAATAGTAACTGTGCATTTAGAAAGATAAATTAATGTTTTTAGTGAAGATATAAAAGGTGTAAGCAATTGAAATGATTAGATTCTGAAGAAATCATTTAGCCAGACAAAAGCACTTAATCTGTGATCTGGTTCATTTTACATGTGTTTTAAAATAAATGAGAAGTCCGGTTTTACTGTTATTCTGCTTTCATAATTTAAACTATTTTGGCTGAATTTTGTTATTTGCTAGTAATTACAGGTGTGGGGGTAGCCACATTCAGTGATTTCCTGTCCTTGCATATTTAAACTGGTGCATGTGAAATAATTCCTGCTTTAAAACTTCAGCTTGGCAAGCTAAGAACTTGGTTATATTCAACTGGACGTATAAGAGAATTTAAGTACCTTTTTATGCATTTTTTCTTTTAAAAAATACAGTATTTAAATTGATTTAAACTGTGTATGAAGGAGTGTTGAAGGAATTTTTAACTGGTTATTCTGCTCTTCAGTAACTTGAACTAAAAGCTAGTGTTGGCTGAATTTTGTTATTTGCTAGTAATTACAGGTGTGGGTAGCCACATTCAGTGATTTCCTGTCCTTGCATATTTAAACTGGTGCATGTGAAATAATTCCTGCTTTAAAACTTCAGCTTGGCAAGCTAAGAACTTGGTTATATTCAACTGGACGTATAAGAGAATTTAAGTACCTTTTTTATGCACTTTTTCTTTTAAAAAATACAGTATTTAAATTGATTTAAACTGTGTATGAAGGAGTGTTGAAGGAATTTTTAACTGGTTATTCTGCTCTTCAGTAACTTGAACTAAAAGCTAGTGTTGGCTGAATTTTGTTATTTGCTAGTAATTACAGGTGTGGGGGTAGCCACATTCAGTGATTTCCTGTCCTTGCATATTTAAACTGGTGCATGTGAAATAATTCCTGCTTTAAAACTTCAGCTTGGCAAGCTAAGAACTTGGTTATATTCAACTGGACGTATAAGAGAATTTAAATTCCTTTTTTATGCACTTTTTCTTTTACAAAATACAGTATTTAAATTGATTTAAACTGTGTATGAAGGAGTGTTGAAGGAATTTTTAACTGGTTATTCTGCTCTTCAGTAACTTGAACTAAAAGCTAGTGTTGGCTGAATTTTGTTATTTGCTAGTAATTACAGGTGGGGGGGTAGCCACATTCAGTGATTTCCTGTCCTTGCATATTTAAACTGGTGCATGTGAAATAATTCCTGCTTTAAAACTTCAGCTTGGCAAGCTAAGAACTTGGTTATATTCAACTGGACGATAAGAGAATTTAAGTCCTTTTTTATGCATTTTTTCTTTTAAAAAATACAGTATTTAAATTGATTTAAACTGTGTATGAAGGAGTGTTGAAGGAATTTTTAACTGGTTATTCTGCTCTTCAGTAACTTGAACTAAAAGCTAGTGTTGGCTGAATTTTGTTATTTGCTAGTAATTACAGGTGTGGGGTAGCCACATTCAGTGATTTCCTGTCCTTGCATATTTAAACTGGTGCATGTGAAATAATTCCTGCTTTAAAACTTCAGCTTGGCAAGCTAAGAACTTGGTTATATTCAACTGGACGTATAAGAGAATTTAAGTACCTTTTCTGCACTTTTTTTTTTAAAAAAATACAGTATTTAAATTGATTTAAACTGTGTATGAAGGAGTGTTGAAGGAATTTTTAACTGGTTATTCTGCTCTTCAGTAACTTGAACTAAAAGCTAGTGTTGGCTGAATTTTGTTATTTGCTAGTAATTACAGGTGTGGGGTAGCCACATTCAGTGATTTCCTGTCCTTGCATATTTAAACTGGTGCATGTGAAATAATTCCTGCTTTAAAACTTCAGCTTGGCAAGCTAAGAACTTGGTTATATTCAACTGGACGTATAAGAGAATTTAAGTCCCTTTTTTATGCACTTTTTCTTTTAAAAATACAGTATTTAAATTGATTTAAACTGTGTATGAAGGAGTGTTGAAGGAATTTTTAACTGGTTATTCTGCTCTTCAGTAACTTGAACTAAAAGCTAGTGTTGGCTGAATTTTGTTATTTGCTAGTAATTACAGGTGTGGGGTAGCCACATTCAGTGATTTCCTGTCCTTGCATATTTAAACTGGTGCATGTGAAATAATTCCTGCTTTAAAACTTCAGCTTGGCAAGCTAAGAACTTGGTTATATTCAACTGGACGATAAGAGAATTTAAGTCCCTTTTTTATGCATTTTTTCTTTTAAAAATACAGTATTTAAATTGATTTAAACTGTGTATGAAGGAGTGTTGAAGGAATTTTTAACTGGTTATTCTGCTCTTCAGTAACTTGAACTAAAAGCTAGTGTTGGCTGAATTTTGTTATTTGCTAGTAATTACAGGTGTGGGAGTAGCCACATTCAGTGATTTCCTGTCCTTGCATATTTAAACTGGTGCATGTGAAATAATTCCTGCTTTAAAACTTCAGCTTGGCAAGCTAAGAACTTGGTTATATTCAACTGGACGTATAAGAGAATTTAAGTACCTTTTATGCACTTTTCTTTTTAAAAAATACAGTATTTAAATTGATTTAAACTGTGTATGAAGGAGTGTTGAAGGAATTTTTAACTGGTTATTCTGCTCTTCAGTAACTTGAACTAAAAGCTAGTGTTGGCTGAATTTTGTTATTTGCTAGTAATTACAGGTGTGGGGGTAGCCACATTCATTGATTTCCTGTCCTTGCATATTTAAACTGGTGCATGTGAAATAATTCCTGCTTTAAAACTTCAGCTTGGCAAGCTAAGAACTTGGTTATATTCAACTGGACGTATAAGAGAATTTAAGTACCTTTTTATGCACTTTTTTTTTTAAAAAAATACAGTATTTAAATTGATTTAAACTGTGTATGAAGGAGTGTTGAAGGAATTTTTAACTGGTTATTCTGCTCTTCAGTAACTTGAACTAAAAGCTAGTGTTGGCTGAATTTTGTTATTTGCTAGTAATTACAGGTGTGGGGGTAGCCACATTCATTGATTTCCTGTCCTTGCATATTTAAACTGGTGCATGTGAAATAATTCCTGCTTTAAAACTTCAGCTTGGCAAGCTAAGAACTTGGTTATATTCAACTGGACGTATAAGAGAATTTAAGTACCTTTTTATGCACTTTTTTTTTTAAAAAAATACAGTATTTAAATTGATTTAAACTGTGTATGAAGGAGTGTTGAAGGAATTTTTAACTGGTTATTCTGCTCTTCATTTACCCCCCCCCCCCCCCCCCCCCCCCCCCCCCCCCCCCCCCCCCTCCCCCCCCCCCCTTTTAAGGTTTTTGCATGAGAGGTTTGTGGCTGAAAACTGTTTAGAACAGTAGCACATTTTTTGAGAACTGTTGAGGGTGTGTCTGTTATTCTAAAAGGTTTAAATCTGGTTTAAGCACTTGGGTCAAGCATTATTTAATAAAGGGTTCTGGTCTCATTTTGAAGGGCTAGACTGCCCTTCTAGCAATTTGTAAAGGGGGCTTTTGCATATATAGAACTGATTTTTACTAGTTATGCTGTTTGCTTATAACATTCGGGCTGCTTAGAAATTCAAAGGTATTTTAGAACAAGTTTAAGTAATCATAGAGGAGGGTCTTTGAATTTAAAACTAGGAGAAGGAAATAAAATGGCAACTTGGGTTGCACCTTAATTTTCCCAGGACTAAATGGACATATTTCTTACAGCGTTCTAACATTAGACCTTATCTAGAAGTTAATAATGATTTGTAACTTTTATATGAATGAGTTTTAGTTTGTTGGTTAGTTATCTTTTTTATTTTTTTCTTTTAAATTGTTTTGCTGACAATATACAAGGTGATTTTGTATAATAGTATAGTACTTTAGAAAGATAAATTAATGTTTTTTAGTGAAGATATAAAAGGTGTAAGCAATTGAAATGATTAGATTCTGAAGAAATCCCATTTAGTCAGACAAAAGCACTTAATCTGTGATCTGGTTCATTTTACATGTGTTTTTAAAAATAAATGAGAAGTCCGGTTTTATGACTGCTTTTTTTTATTTTTATTCATTCTGGACTTATTTCTTCCAGAATTTCCATTTCCTTTGCCACAAACCTTTGATATGTTTTTGGAATGCATTTATATTGTGGTTTTTACAAGTTACCACTTTCCATGGACATGCAGAGATTGTTAAAAGTATATGCATTTAATACATCTAGAGCAAGGTACATCAAGGAATTATGTGTTGTTGTAGAGAGTTTGCCTGTTGCTTACAGGTGCTACAGTGTGTTGTGAAGTACAGGTACACAAGAAATAGTTGCCTTTAGTGTAACTTATTTAAACTTAAAATGAATATATTTGGTTTACAAAATAGGTGGATAGAAAATATGGTATGTGATTTGCCTCTCAATCTTCAAATGCTAAGATCATAATGATGGTAAGATTATTTATAATTATGTTAATGTTACACATTTCATAGGTTCATAGGCTGTAGGCTAATGGCCCTAGGGCCTTTACAAGCCTAGCCATAAGATTACCCTGGCATAGTGCCACCCTACCTTAGTTCCCAGTGCATCTGTGGTAGAATTTTGTTTCCCTCCACTCATCAAGATTTCTCTTGAAGAGGGTCAGCGAGGTGCTCTGTTTGACATGTATGGGAAGTCTGTTCCATAGCATGGGCAGTCTCTGGGTTATGAACCTGTCCCTCCAGCATGTTCTGTTAATTGTGGTAATGAGGCTGAGGTCTCTGGAGTGTGGGGAGTGGAGGGATTGGGATTTCATTAGATGTAGCATTTCTAACTGAGCTGGGTGTAGCATTTCTAACAGAGCTGTTTGTTAATCTTCAAATGGTAAGATTACGTATAATTATGTTAATGTTAAACATTTGTTAATCTTCACATGTTAAGATTGTATATGATTATGTTAATGTTACACGTGTTTGTTAATCTTCAGATGGTAATATTATATATGATTATGTTAATGTTACACATGTAAAAAGAAGACAGACAAACTTTTCAAACACATAAAGAGCCAAGCCAAGCAGTAGGATATGCCTCTTCACAGTGAACAAAGCACTAAAAACTCAGTCCAATAAATCCAAATACTGGAATTTATTCAATAAACAGATGAACACTTTCGTCCTGACCACTTCAGAACTTCATCAGATAAACAATTAGTCTTTCGAATACATTTTATACTAAAGTTTAAAAAACATCATAGCTAGTTAATCAATTAATTTAAAATATTACACCCCCTTAAAGAGAAACACATATTGAATACAGTAATTCTACATAAGAATACATTAAAAAGTATGTTAAAATAAACAATGCATACAGTAAAAATTCATATTTAAATATGCTTTATATAAGAAACAAATGTATATAAATATATGCATATTTAAAAGTTTAATTAAAAATGTAATTAATTGTTTATTATCTTTGTAAGGCCTTCAATTTTAAAAGGGAACTTATGGAAATATGCTCATTCAAACCTAGCCAGCTGGATGCATCAAGTCGCAGCTGCCAGTATAGTTCCCTCTTCTCTAATAATAGGGACCAAGCATCACCCCAGAGTTCTATTTTTATGTTGTCAATAATAATAAAATTAAAGGAATGTCGAACATTTTCCATTATATGTTTACTAGGTGCGTAAGTGTCCTTTTTCAATTTTATGTCATGTAAATGTTCATAGATTAAATATTTTAATTTATGGTTGGTTTTACCTATATAAAAACAACTGAAACCGTTGCATAAAGCACAATAGATAATCCTTTCAGAGGCACAATTATACTTCTGATGGATCCTTACCTCAATATTGTTAATCTGGAAAACATTCCCTTCCATTATGTGTTTATAGTAATTACACATTGCACATTTCCTTATGTAACCATTTTTACTCTTTGACATTGGTTTCATTTCAAAATTCTTTTAAGATTTTTACCCTTCTTAAATACCATAGTAGGTTGAATACCTATATACAGTCTAATACCCTTCTTATGGTTCAATATGGACCAATTCTTCTCAAGAATTTTTCTAATGAGTAACTGTCATTAGTGTAAATGGTGATAAAAGAGGTCTTATAATCCCTTTTATCTTCCTGATTGTTGTTGTTAGCTATATTAGATATACTGGTATAAGTAACTATGTTGGTATCCGAGTTAGTTAATAAAGGGCAAAAAAAGCCTCTCTCTCTTTTATTCACTACTTCCAGCATAATAGCCATAATAAACTTGCATGGATAACCTCTTCTTAAAAACATACACTTCAGGTTATCACATTCATTTAAAAAATCTTCCATATTAAAAACCATACGGGCAGCCCGAACAAATTGTCCTTTTACAATGGCTTTCTTTTGTTTCTGAGGATGTGGGCTAGAGTAATGAAGTAAGGAATTGGAATATGTTTCCTTTCTATAAACTTTTGACACAAATCTGTTGTTCCCATAATCCTTAATTAAAAGGACATCTAGAAAAGGTAACTGTTCCATACCATAATTATATGTATACTTTAAAAATGTTGTAGTCGAATCCATATAATGTGTCTTAGCTTATCTATCGTTTTGCTGTCATATTCCTCGCCTTAAATATCCTTCCTCTTGTTCACCCCTTTATTCTTTTAGTTGCTAGATCTTTTTTCTTATAGACATTCTAGTAAAGATTGTTTTTTTCTGACTTTGCAATGCTTTTTGACAGTTTACCATCCTTCGTCTTTTTAACACTTCTTAAATTCCCAACTCCGCAAACAGCTTTCTACTTTCCAGTTCCCCTATTTGAATTTGCTAGATTTGTCAATCTTGGCTATGCCATAATACTGTACAATGATCTGTGCCACCTCTGAGGACATCACACCACTGTCATAATGCTGCATGGTCACTATTAGCAGGTGGGGCCTTGAGCTTTTGAATTTTTACCTTATCTTCCTATAAAGAACAAAATCAAAGACTCTTCAATTACCAGTTCCACTTTTAAAATTTTATTCAAACCATTTCTCATCAAACTGCTCTGTAATTCTGTTGTCTCTACCCACGATTGAAACTGCAACACTGCAGTCAGCCGCTGGTCAACACAGATACTGCCATGAAGCAGGAATTTGAACACTCTCGGAAAATCTAGACAGTTGAGAGGTCTGAGCTCTGGACCAGTCGATCCCGATCAGTCTTTAATGTAATACCGGCTTTTAAAGCGGTTGCTTAGTCAAACCTCAACCCTCTGTTTTTGAGCAACTTTCTATCAAACAGTTTGCAGTTTACAATAAATATTTTTTAATAAAATTCAGATTGTGTCTCTGATTTGAAGTTGCTGAAGTAAAATTTTGTAGTGCTCTGTAAAGGCTGCTTAAACTATTGTACATTTGTAACAAAAATTCAATTAAGAAAAATGTGAGCTACAAAATGTTTAATCCTGCAAAAAACATGTTTAAGCTGCAAACCCTGCGATTGTTAGTTGCTCTACTAAGTTTTGTTTTGATAAAAGGACAAGCAATTTGCTAATTAAATGTTCTAACACTGTGTTTATACTTTGTGTTATTTAAGTAATTCAGGATTTGAAGTTATGCTGTTAAATATTAAATTATTTAAGAGTTTAGTTGCCTAGATTTTTGTCATTAAAGGAAGTTAAGTTACTACCGTTAAATTTATGTTTATAAATCTACCATTTAAAATAAAGGTATGATGTTCAGATTTTTTGTTTGTCCTGCTAACACAAATGATTAACTATGGGGCAGTTTAATTTACAAAATTAAAGGATTATGGTTGTTGTGAATCCTAAGTAGCTAATTAATAAGGGAAAACTTGTTAACCAGCTTTTCATAGAAGTTTAGCAAGGGTTTTCAGAAATTAAGTCTCCTTAAATTGGAACTTCTATTGAACACAGTTTAAATGATTTCTGGAAAGGGGGTTTCCTGCAGGCATTATTACTGAGGTTCACTTCCCCTTGAAAAGAGCTGTCTGCCTTTGAGCTGGGAATTTTTGGTAGGTTTATTTTTTTTGAACTGTACTTCTAAATTTGGTTATTTTTTTTACTTTAGACAACCACCATTTAATCTATTTTAATACGGTTTTTTTGTTTTTCCCCAAAATTCACTAAATGAATTACTGTGGACACTTTAATTTTACTGATTTTTCCTTTTTCACTTAAAAAATTTTTTTGTGTTTTGCATTTGTTATTTAAAATTGTACATTTGTATAAAATATATAACTAAATTAAAATAACCCTAACCCCTTGGCCCTTTTTCAAAATTAAAAATTTTTTCTGATGCCAAAGTCATTGTAAATTCCCCGTTCAGGGTTAACTGGGAATTAGGAAATGTTATAATCCTATTGAAACCTCTTCCCAAAAAAATTTTATTTATGATTTTAAAAAAGGGGGGGGATTTTTTGGGCTTAAAAAAAAAAGGTTTTTCCCCAAAATTGGTTTAAACACTTGGGCTTGACCAGTTAGTTGTTTTGCACTGAGAGGTTTGTGGTCTGCACTGTTGTGGCAGAACAGGTAGCTTACACCCTTTTAGAAAATCAAGACTCATTCGTTATTTAAAATTATTAACTTTTACACTGCTTAACAGTTTTTACAAGATTGGCTGCACCGGGGAGGAGGCTGGACTCTGCCCTGAGCGGAATTTGGTAAACTTATATCTGCAATCTGAAGTTCTCTGAAGTGTGCCCTGTCGTGCTTAATGATCGGCTTAACCTGTTAATAACCAACCGAAGTTTTAATGAAACTGTTGCTAAATTGGTTTACAATATAATTTTTAAAAATTCAAGCATTGCCTATTGAAGTTTTCATTAAAATTTGTTGCACATTGGGGCTAAAAGGGTTTCTACATTTAAGTGCAAATGCTATGTGAACAGGCAAAGTGTATCAGATGCTGCACTGGCCCAGCATATTTACATGCAAAGCCCTGGACTGTACTTGTAGAGAAGATGTACTTGCCTTATAGGGTTTTGTAAAGAAAAGTCCTAATCTGAACTGTCTTTTACTTGTGCTTTTTAAGCCTAGATAGAATTAGCCTACTGAATTACTTTTAAATTTTTAATTTTTTCTCTACATTGCTTTCAAGGGAAATGAATTCTAACCTGTGGTACAGTCATATTGTTGCTATGTACCCCTTGTCACAAAAGAAGATCGTATTTTTTTGCTTTAGCAAATCAATGATCAAAATGTCAGCAATAAAGCTTAAAAAATCAAAAATTAGGGAATTTTCTCCCCCGATGGTTTTCAATAAAATTTCCCATTTATCTCTTTCCCGTTCAAAGCCCTCTGGTCCATTTTTAAAAATTGGCATATAATTGCCTATTAACACAACCTTGTTGCAATACACACAGGGTAAGCATATTTACCACTGAGGTGACTCTCCAATAGGAGGAGCCCAAAAGGTTTTTTTAAAAAAACCCTGCTCATAATGTTTCTTCATAACCTAACATCAATAATAATGTTATAAATTTCCCAAAACCAGCATACCTTCATACAATCCCAACAACCTACCTGAAGCATGAAACCCCCAAAACCAGAGGGCAAAATAACCAGCTTAACCCAATCCCCCAAACACTTGACTAGGTATTCCATGTTCCCCTCCCCAAATACGTGAGGAGTCTTTGTGATCTCTAATGTAAATATCAGAATATGCTTAACGCAAGGAAATTTTACACAGTCATCGTTTTTCCTTAACACCACCCCCCATGGTTGGGGGAAACACAAAACATTTTGCTTTGTGTTCGAGTTGCCCTAACCTAGCAGTTCCCTTTTCTTCCAAAATATGCACATTGGAAAAGCCAGTTGCTCATTTGCAATTGGTGTCATTCACCATGAGCTGCCTGGGATGTGTTGCTAAACGTTCAAATTGCCCCTTTCTGATGGTTTTGGCTTGCCCTAACCACCCATATTGATATATAGAAATATTACAAATTTATATTATACCTAAAAAATATGGAAAATTTTGGTATGACCCTTTTAAAAGGTAAATGTAAACCTGCACGCATGGAGGCCCCTTCTAGATAACCTCAGCTTCTCTACGTAGGTTCAAGCTCAGAAGGGATATTTGTTTTCCTCATACAGGGATCCTAAAGGGTGGAAATTTCCCTTTTAAATAATATTGGCTTCACCAAATTTTAAACAATTTTTTTTTTAAACAGGGGTTTAGACCATTGACTTAAAGGTTTTCAACAGGGGTGGGGGCGGTACTTTATTTCATTAACTGCATTGAGCCCCAGTGTCCAAGTGTATTTGTTTCATTTTCACCCAGTTATTTTACTTAAAAGGTTTACTGTCTTGTGGGAAGGTGGACTTGCCTTTGAGTTTTTCTGTTAAAGTAGGCCGTATTGCTACTTATGAATGTCACTTTCTCTACCAGCTAATCCCTACGAATCCCCAAAACTTTTTCCCTTTATTCCTAAGCAATCACTAAGAATTTCACTCTATCTGTTACTGGTCTACGCCATTCCTGTTTCCTTAAAGAAAGTACTGTTTGCTTTGCATTTAGTCTTGAAATTCATCAGTTACCTGGCAGCTAAAGCTTAATAAGTCAGCTAAAATTAAAAGCACTAACCCTATCCCCACTCCTGTTCAATTAGGTTTCCCAAAATTACATGTCCAGCGTTCTCTTGCACGGAATCGATTGAGCATGTATTCCTATGATGCAACTCCTCAATACAAAAGTCCTCCACTCTGTATCTCTTGCAAATATGGAGGTGGTTTGGCTAGAGGCTATAGTCGTAAAAAAATGCCACTTTTTGCAGTGCCAAATGTTCCTTTGTCCCCTAAGCATTAAGCTTTGAAGTAAATTGAAAATATTACTAAATTGCTGTTTGTATACTGCAGGAAGTATACTGAAGCAGTTATTGAGATATGTACACCTTATAATTCCTGATAGTGGTGTAAACCCCCTGCACCCTATGGAGGGCCACTATACCCCATAACCTCCAGCTTTAATCTACCAGTTCTGAGCTCAAGACACTTCAAAAATTAAGGTTGGATTAGATTTGTGTTTCCTTCCCTCACAGCTGGAGTACCTAAGTAGGGGATTGTGAGGGATACATTCTCCCTTGTTAAGATATCAGCGATGATTGCCTTACACCACAATAAAACATTTTTAACTTATTCTATCCTTTTTTTCCTTCTACAACACTTTTCCATGTTTTTATGCTATTTTGTGAGATCACTAAATTAAACATTTTGCAGTTTTGAGATTCGGTTCCGAGTAGCATGAAAGAATAATTTGAGCTTTCTTGCTGTCAGATGGAAATAATTTCTACATGTAATAACGCCAGTGATGCTCACTCATCTGTCCACACTTGGAATGTACATTTACCTTATGATAGAGTACCTCTCTGTTGTGTATTTGCTAAATACAGGTTTTCATAACTTGTGTGTTGTCTTGTCTTGATGGTCTTACCTCTTGGGTTGTAACTAACACACACCTTATATATATATATGTATATATATATATATATATATATATATATATATATATATATATATATAATATATTTTTTTTTTTAAATCCTGTCAGGGTCAAACTGGAAACTGTTGTTATGCAATAGGTATGAGGACTGTCTGAAGATGAAGTGAATGGCCCTCCTCTTTGCTATTGCAATTCTGGAGTAGCAAGACAAATTTGTATTTGGGTGATGAAAGCTAGAAGACTAATTCTAGCTATTATTTCTGTGCAGCAAATAAATATTAATGTAACCAGTATTATTCATATTGTTTATCTTGGCAGGGTCAAACCAGATACATTTGTTAGGCAATGTATATGGATTCTTTTTGAGGAGGAAATTAATTTCCTGCTGTTTGTTGTTGTAATTGTGGGTTTGCCAGACTAATGTGTATTTAGGAGAAGCAAGATGAAATACAAGTTTTGATTACTGTCTATGTAACAAAGTTGTTAATGAAATCATTTTCTTTTTTAACATGTCAGTCTTAAACCAGATACTGTGCTTAGGCAGTACAGATGGGGGTAGTTTGTGGATACAATTATTGGCTTTGCTG
This sequence comes from Protopterus annectens, assembly GCF_019279795.1. Lineage (NCBI taxonomy): Eukaryota > Metazoa > Chordata > Ceratodontiformes > Protopteridae > Protopterus > Protopterus annectens. The sequence continues at coordinate 828 of NW_025052109.1, read as the reverse complement.
TTGTAATTCTGGCTTTGCAGGACTTATTTATTAACCTGGAAAATCAGATTTGGAACAAAGCCAATTTTAAAAAGATGCGAATGGTCCAGTGTCTTGTAATGTGTAAACTTGAACCCGCAGGTAAACAGATGTTAACCAGTTCAAATGACCAGACCCGCTGGGTGTCACACCCATCACAAATTGCGCTCCACTTAGTAATTGGCCTGAGCTCAATCAGTCTGAAAGTATAAAGGACAAATGGACTCAAATCAAAAAGGCTGCAAACATGGACTCACATAGCTTAAAGGGATGAGCATTTGGAGTTGGCACTTTGCTAGTCACCAAGGCCTTGAGGAAGCATCAATTACCTACTGAACAGCAAGGCTATTACAATAGCTGTCAAGAGCCAAACTTAGGTTAAATTAATCCATTTGTCACAGGTGCCAACGGCTAGGGCCAATCAAGGGTAAATGTGGGTTTAATCAAGCTGCAATGGTTGCATGCTTTTAGCTAACCTGTTTCCACTTATTCTTAAATACACCATGGTGATTTATAGACTAGGTTTGAGACCTACGGCCCAAAGGAAATCCACCTGTTATTAGTGGAGGAAGGCAAATTGAGTTCCACTTCCATTGAGTTAAGACAGATACAGCTTTAAAATGGTTAAATTCGGTGTCATCAGGGGATCCAGTATGCAAAGGTACAGCTTAACCCTTCTTGAGGCGCTTCACTGTCACCCTGATTCGATATTGGTAAGCCTTCCCCCCCAAAGTGCCTTTTAGAAGGTCAAAGTCAAGCTTCCCCTGAAAAAATGAAAAATTTGGGAGTGCTGCCAACAATTCAAAGACT
>NW_025052108.1:0-11524 GCF_019279795.1 Protopterus annectens | reverse complement strand
TTCTATGTATCATATTCATTCTTGTCTCAGTATCTCTCAACATACTTCCAAGTGAGATACTTGCTGTAGTTACCTTAACACATCTCTGACTCTAGTCCTTTTTGGCCCCTCATACTCTCACCCACTGTTTACATACACTTCCTCATTATTCCTAGCTTTGGAAGTTGATTTCTATTATTTCTGCAGAAATATTTACATCCCATTATATCCTCTCTCCCTCCTCCAAGACTTCATATATCTAACGTAGTCATTGTCCTGGCCTCTCTCTCTGTACTTTTTTTGCATTGATGATTCACTACAATAGATTATGTTTAAGCGAATTCGGAAGTGCTTTTATGACCACAGGGTACATGCCATACTTGACTCACAGGCCCTCTGTCTTTCCCTTACCTATTCTACCGTAGCATCCTCTCCACACAAATCTGTTACATATTTGCTATATTTTATTTTGTCATACTGTCATTGGTTTAATTGTACAGGCCTCAGCTATATAAATTGCTTGTTAGTAATAACACCATTACATTTACTACTTCTATTCACTCAGTATGATGATCCTGTTGCGTCGCTTTGCATATAAATTTACTTTATCCGTGTTCTTTCTTTTTACTGTGTCTACTAACTCCTCCAAGTTTTACCTCCTGATCTCTCCTACAGTTGGATATACTTTCACCCCTAAATATGTTTACCCACTCTTTTTAACGGTGGCAGTTCTAATGGCTGTTGTACCCCAGCTCTGATCCCTGTTACTAAAGATTTCTCTGGATAATACATCAAGCTTGATTCCCTTTCCATACTCCTCACAAATATGTGGCAACTGAGGCCAAATCCCTCTACATCTTCCAATGGTAGCATGCATTCATCTTCAAACAATTTTGTATTACTTCTTTTACAAAGGGCACCCTTTCCTTGTTATTATTAAGATTTGTATGGGGAATAATAGCCTTTCCAAAACAGTCAGTGAAGTGGCAGTCAAGTCATACAGGATTTTCTGATAGCTTTGTTGTAATTCGCAGCAACCCCATGTTTTCAATTTCACTAAAAAAGTTAAAATACTTTGTTTGCATTTAAAACAAATACCTCGGATTTATCACCAGATTTTTTTTTTGATATATGGAATCATTTCTAACATAATATTGTTGTCCTGCATTAGTGATAAAGTCATAAAGTCTAACTTGAATTTAGAAATCATTTGATCAGCTATAAAACTGAATCTCTTCACCAAAACATACATGAGCTGCACCTTCAAAGGGTCTGTATCGATCAATGTGCAAACCTGGTAATCATACATATGTACACTGCTAAATAAATAAATAATAAACTTAGGAATATCAATTATACTTGCACTTGTTTCAGTACTTGCCAAAGTTACCATTTAATTTTAAGTAATTGTACAATTTTAGCAGAATAGGAGCTACATTATTTTTTTCTCTCTGGTCCTTGTGCTTTGCCAGGTTTGAGGCATGAAGTTGCTTCTGGATTTCCTCCAATGAAATATCTGCCTCTACTTTATTATTTAAGTTATTTGTTCTAGAACAGAAGCTAGTGAAAAGGATATTTGTGTCTGATATCTTTATTTGTAGCTTTTTTGAAGCATATATTTTCTCACAATAGGGTAGCCATGGTGGTGCAACAGTTAGTGCTTTCACCTCACAGGAAGAGGTTCTCTGGTTCGATTCTTGGTTGGACTGCCTTCTGTGTGGAGTCTGCATGTCCTCCCTGTAGTCGTATGGGTTTCCCCCAGGTGCTCCAGTTTCCTCCCACATTCAAAAGACATGCAGTAGGTTGATTGGGCACTCTAATTTGGCCATAGGTGTGACTGAGAGGTATGAATAAACTACCATCACAGGGCTAGCCACCCAGCAGTGTGAACCTTGGCTGTTGAAGTGACATCCTGACCTCATGGGAAAAAGTGATTGAGAATGGATGGATATATATTTTCTCACAACTTTTGTGAAAAACAGAAAGAGTATCTCACAGCTGCTTATACAAAATATATATATATATATATATATTTCTTTAACTTAGGAAATGTTGGGCAGGAATCAGGAACAATTGCTAAAGTGAGTATGTAAGGGCCAAATAACACAGCTGAAGTAGTGTATTGTGGCCCGGTACTTATTAACAATGCAGCTGGCACCTCAAAGCATAGGCAAGTTGCTAGTGAAAAGATAACAGGTCATGTAATGACCCAATCTGACCTCATGGACCCAGGATGTTGTATGCTTACAATGATGTGTGATCATGCATTCACTAATGTGTCATAACAAACACAGCACAGAGCCCAGATGAGGGCTTTGCAGCAAGGTTCCTACCATTTTTATTTTAGAAATGAGAAGTAAATATGTGCATAGGACAGGCAGAAAAGGAGAAGTGTAAGAAGACGAGACAGCAAAAGGGCAAGGGGATATGAAAAATGGCATGGGGTAGGGAAGCAAGGTGATATATTTTTGAGGACAGTCATCCATTTTTATTTACTCAGGAAGAATAGAGTATGGAGAAACTATTGGAAAGGTGTGGGCAACAAGAAGGGCTAGAGATGGCAACAAGGGCAGGCACAATAAAGAAGCCAACAATGGAGGTGCTGCTGACACAAACTGGGAGGACAGCACAAATGAGAGAAACTGACAAAGGGATGACAGTTGCTGATGGGGTGGATTAGACTACAAACTGCAGAGAGAAGTGACTCACAAGGAAAGGGAACATCATGTTGGGGATGAAGTAGAGTAATGGCTAACTATCATGCTGTGCCATGCCACACTCATGCTGAGGTCAATCATTTTGTGGTGGCCCTCATGGCTGGGTTCAACCACTGCTGGCACAATAGTCAGGGCTAGGCAGTTATGTAACTCTACCACTTGCACAAAGACACACCCCAAGCTGCCAATCTGGGTGTTCAGCATCTGGTCATACCGCCATCACTAGGCCTTCCATATTATACTGGGTGATTTACCAGGGCTCCCTAAGGGACAGCTACAAGTGGGTAGTCTTCACTCTTCACCAGAGAAATCCCACCACCGTGAACCAAGGAGCCTTCCAGTTCACCTCCTACTGGGTCATTTTTATTATCCTTTAGGGAGGAAGGACTGGAAACCTGTGAAGGTCCAGCAGGTGACGGCAAGTCAGATTGACAGAGGCCACATCCAATGCCATGGCAGACATTGCTTTTGATACAGACTCAGTGAAAATTTGAGAAAAAAAAAGCTAAAGCAATTAAGTGTTGTGTGATATAGTGGGAATGGGTGGAGGTGGTAATACAGACTTTGGAGGAATAAAATGTTGTAAAATATGTAATGACAGACCAAAATCAATATAATGGTATTATACAAATGTAATACAGAAGTATGTTTCCTGAAGGGTCAATATAAAAATGTCCTCCATGTGTATGGCATATGCACAGTCTGTGTTTTGCAAACAGTGTTGCTGCAAGGGCAGTAAAGCAAGGCTAAACATTCCCTGAGTATGCTATGCCCAGCCAATAGGAGCTTATCAGCAGGTGGCAGAAATGGCTTGCCTAATGGCGCCCTGCATGGCACCATGGTGACTATGCCACATATGCAGTTGTATATAATTCCAAACAGGATATACACGGGGCATCTAAACTCACTAGTAGCAGAGTAAAATGACATATGACATATGACACAGACCAATAAATGTGATCCGACAGCCTGTCAGAGACATGCTCATGGTAGAGCAGCTGTAACTGGCACAGGCAGGGTTTGTGGAATGGCCGATGTAAGAATAAGACATGGTAGACTAACAAAGGCATTATGCATAAACTGCAGGGTGATTGGTTATTAATGTGGTACAGAACAATGTCATCCAATCAGTTCCAAAGTAGATGCTGAACTAATAATAGTGCTGGTATAACATCCACTGTCTGCCCAGTCTGTATTACAATGCTACTGGTTGGAATCCCTGAATGGCAGGATGTATATGAGGATTTCAACTTGCAGTGACAAAGCATATGACATATAAAGCAAATGAAATTAGCAGCAAAGTAAACATGTACAATGAAGCAGGTGCTTAAGATATACACAGCTATAACATCATTTATATATATATATATATATATATATATATATATAGTTATTTATTTATTTTACATTTGTTTACCAGGATAGTCCAACTGGATATATATCCATTTTCAGTGGAGGCCCGGGAAGAAAAGCTCCAATTAGACAAATTACAAAGATAACATTTAAAAAATATAAAAACAACATTTACAACTAAGAATAAAAAACAAAGTGAGTATGTACAATGGTTCGTGGTGTTCCCTAATAGGGATACACAATTCACATGGTCAGACACAATTAAAGGCAGGAGACATTAGACAGCATACAGAGCTTGGTGAAATAGTTACCTGTTTGATATTTAGAGATTCTCCTTTTAGTATTTAACTTAATCAGGATTGGTACAAGGGCAGAACCAGTTCATTTTGAGATACTGTCAATATATATACATGTGTATATATATATATATATATATATATATATATATATATATATATATATATATATATATATAAAAACATCAATTTTATATGTGTGTGTGTGTGTGTGTGTGTGTATGTGTGTGTATGTACCCCCCGCCCCAACTTTTGGACACTCTTTTTGGCCACCTTCAAGGCACATCAGCTCAGCTCAGTCCTGTATCTCCTGGTGCTACAACACAAAGACAAAGCTAATCAGTAAGGCCTGCAAAGTGCTGAATACCAATGCCTGCCTATGTATAAGCAACCATCAATAACTACTACGTGCTGTAGAACTCTGTATCCCTATATCCCATTACTAGAGAATGTCATGGTGACAGCATTTAGAGCCCTGCATAAATGCTGATGCTTCTCATCACAGTTGATAATTCCCCTGTATGGCATCACTACGCCACCATGGAGAGGCAGTACCAGGCATCACATTGTACTGCAGACCCTCATAAGAGTTCCTCAATAGGTGCTCCCAATAATAGCTATGCAGGAGATAGAGAAATATTTTAGCCTCTTTTCTACACCATACAGGAGTCCTTCTAGGTGCAGAGAGAGATCATTCAGAAGCCTTGCCTACTGCATAGGTTGCTATCAAGTAAAAAATAGTAGTACATTTGCATTGATACACATTGTGAACATCACATAATACCGTTGCACCAGTGTTGGGCAGCATGATGGCATGACCGCAGAGAGTCGGCAGCAAGAACACTTATGGCAAAAGGGCAAAAACATACCGGACATGATGTATCAGTCACAAGGTTACAGACCACGTTGATGTCCATATTTGTGGCACAGCACTCCAGGAGATGTTTGGTGGATTAAGACGTATGTGGTCCTGAGCAAAAGTCATGGACCTGCCCATGCTTCTCAGCTTTCAGTGCATGTGCAGGGCAAGTTAGAAGCCTCCATAAGGTGCAATCCAAGGCTAGAACACATTTTGCTAAATGTATGCTTCAGAGATATTTATCTTTAAATTGGCTCATCAGCATAAATGCTATGCTCTGAGCCCCAAAACTGCTTGATATAAACATCTGTTACCATCGTTCTGCACATCGCACCATATAATTTTTCCAGGAATAGTGAGTGGATCACTTGGAAGATATTTTATATTGGTCTACAGGAGGAAGAACCGCTCTACTTCTGCTGTGCTAATGATACACAAACTCATGGCAGGTGGGGAGACTGACTGAATAACTGTAACAATGTTTTTTTCTTTGGAGACAGGTTGTTGCACAGCTACCAATTGAAAGAGGGGTGACAAGTAGCTCAGGGATGGTTGTGATGAATCTTTGCAATAATTAACTAAGCCGGAGTACAGATACAGAAGTGTGAAGCATAAGCCATTGAGAGGTACGTGGATCGACTAGTTAACATTGTTTTATTTATTTTTGGGGAGCATTATTCCACAGCACCTCTGGCAGGGAGGATAAAAGCACAGGGAAGATTGCAATGATGGATGATAGAAGGCAGGACACAGGTGCTGAGAGCAGTATCATAGGGTCATAGGATCATGGGAGGTTACTAGGCTATTGACCCAAAGGTGATTGCAAGCCTAGACATTTCATCCCAATGTAATACTGCAGATACTCTACCAAGGATTGTAGGTCTGGGGTAATCCCTGGATCATGCACAGAATGTGTCAGTATTTGTAGTTTCGACATTTTCACATCAGGATTCTGTGTGTTGGTGAATATGCACTGCCGATCCAGTGCCCTACACCTGGCTCTATATCTATCTATCTATCTATCTATCTATCTATCTATCTATCTATCTATCTATCTATCTATCAGCCAACTCCAAGCACATACAACAGCAGGATAAGAGAAAGTTCCCTGTCCTGTTACAACACTATCTCCTATAGAAAGCAGTCAGCAGGTTAAAACACATATAAACAGATTATTCACTTTTTTAACTATTTGTCATATATCTTAACATCTGTCTCTAAGATTAGTTTATATAATTTAGATACTGTGGATTTCAGCTCTCCATTTCCATTAACAGTGATAAAAAAGTATTCTAACAATCTAGTATAGTATGCTTTTTCTTTTTTTTTCCATAATAAATTTTTATTGAAATATATTTTCCAAAAACATTACAAAAATACAATAAACATCACACACATAATACACTATAACTACTACAAACCAGTTATACAATATCTACATGAAATGCTTCCTATATTTAATATATTCCTAAAATCAGTATCATGCTAATATAATATTGAAGACCTTTTCCCATATTTTCGGGTTATTAATATTTTTGTTAGTTTGTTTCAGAAGTAATTTATGTGCTAGTATATGCTTTATAGCCACAAGCTTAAAATTATTCCATGATGTCTTATGTGGTTCTGTAATTTGGGCTATATAGAGTTTCATCAGCAAAAAAATTCATACACATAATAGTTTGCGATCTGGAAAGCTCTCTTAGAGGAATGTGTAGAAGCATAAATGCCCATGACAGTGTAGAACTTTGATAACCCATCTTTGCAGTTGTACTTTAAGAGTTCCAAAAGTTTATATACGCATTTACAACTCCAGAACATATGAAGAAGATCCGCTGTTTGATCTGCACAGTATGGACAAATTGGAGAATTCCTAGGGTTAAATTTATGTAATCTAAGATGTGTGTAATATGCATTGTTCCAAATCATCAATTGCGTGTACATCAGTTTTTCAGTTTTTGAAAAGAAACTGATTTCCTAGTTATATCAATTGCTTTTAATATCTGATTGTCTGTTACTGTTACTTTTTTTACCCAATACTCTGAAAGCAAAATTTTGTCCTGAAATTTCAAATCCTTAATTAATTTATATGCAGTTGCTATAAATTTAGTGTCTTGTTGGATAGCTTGCCACAATTCAGAGCACTTATAGTATGCTTTTTCTGAATCTCTCATTAAATGTTTTTCCTCTATTTTTCTTTCAATATTATATATTAAATCCAGTTTGTTTGGTCCAAATCAAAATCAGATATAATCTTATCTGCTGGCAATGTCCTTCATTGCTTATATTTACTTTTATCAAACTGACTCAGTAACTGATGCAGAAAAGCTTCTGAGGCTAACATGTACATACCATATAACAAAGAATATAGTATCATTCTTAACTCTTTCATTATATAGCCAAGCAGTAAAAGTGTGTTCTACCCAACACAGCACTCTACATCTACTTGTTTCAACGTACTAATAGAATCTTAAATGCCCGACTCTTCCAGCTGCAGATTTGCCCAAGACATCAAGTGCCAGTATAAGCTGGAGTCTATAGCTTTGGTCCATTCTAACTTGGCTGCTGCTACTTCCACCAACTTCTGCCATTTACTTACTCACCTAGCATGACCTATATGAAGTCTCATCTCCTGCGTGTCATGTAATATTTCAGCAGGTGGAATTAACACCACTACCTGTAGCTCCACACTTTCTTCCTTCCTCCTGGATGTGGGCTTCCATCATTGTGGTCCATTTCCTCTATAATTTTGTTCCATTAGGTTTTTGAGCTCATTACCTGTGAATCTGGTCAACCATCGATATGTTACAAAATAGCATTGGGTAAGCCTTTAACTACCACATTATTACTCACTCTTCTCTCAGTGATGTCCAGCACACTATTCTACCCCAACTACAGGCAAACAATATGGGACTTTTCAAATGTCACATGGACAAATGTCCCTACTTGTCATAAATACCATCTTAATTCTCCTCTGGTAAATACGTGACATAGGTCTACTTCGAGCTAGATAACCTTTGCAGTCAATTAAAATAATAAAATACTGTGCAAGGTGTGTGTGTGTGTGTGTGTGTGTGTGTGTGTGTGTGTGTGTGTGTGTGTGTGTGTGTGTTAATTTTGTTCTTTGTTTACAATTCTTATTTGTCCCTAATACTAATATAAATATACATTAGGCTTTTCAATGAGCAGAGTGTTTGATAGCATGTCCAGTATCTCCAGTTATTCTTCAAATGATGAGTTTAGATAAGGATAAAATAAATTTATAGTTAGTAGAGCTTTGAAGAACTTTTTTCATATAGCTAGTAGACTTTTCTTGCCTGATTGCATTATTAAACATTTGTGTGTTCTTGTGTTCTTGTGCATTCAATAACCAGTCTACTGAAATACATTTTTATTTTTCAGGAGAAATCTACATATCTCTGTTATTTCACAGCTAAATGGGAGTTTGGAAATATTTGCGTGTTTCTGGTTTTCACCAGTGTCTCTTGAACTGGTCCTACATACTTCTGCTGTTGAGTTTTTGCTGTTTTATTTGTGTATTAATGAGTCTTTATTACTAATAGTGACTTACAATGGAGTAATAATCTTAGAATCCCCTCCATGTGTTTATGAATCATCATACATATCTGAGTCAAATGTAAGTCATTTGACTTCAGATGTATTACAGCTTTTAACTTTTATGTATATGTATTCATGTTAATGAAGCAAAAAACAATGCCTACTATTAGTGCTAAGTACTTTCAGTTTGTTTATCAGTTTATTCAAAGGCCCAGTATAAAACATGCAAAGTGCTGGAATTAATTCAATGCTAAACATATTAAGTTTGTTTTTACATTTCTATAGCTTTTAGTACACTACCCTTTAAAAATAAGGCCAGTTTTTTACTTCCTCCTTGGATTAATATTAATATTATAAAATAATGCACAGCAGAATTGTGAAACAGGTGTATTTTTTGAATAAAAAAACATATAATATTAAAATCTGGCTATATGAAAGATTAGACTGAGATTGAGTTTCTTGTCACAGAATTGTTCTTGCAATGTTTAGAAATTTGTTGGAGAAAGGAAGTAACTATGCTTTGAAACCATAGAAACCAGAAAGATGTCAATGCTTCTCTGAGGTTTTGATGGAAGTGAGGATCTTAATAAATACCAAAGACCCAAAATCCTGTGACAGTAACTATGAAGAACAACATAGTGAATGGTGTGGAATGTTCAGCTTAACACATATTTTCCAGAATGACTTTCATGTTTTGCAGTAGTTTGATATTATCCAATGTGAGGTGGATTGACACCTAAATTGGGGCCCTAGGCGTGAGTGCGTGTGTGTGCCTTCTGTGGAAGGGTGGGTGCTGGGCTGATAACTTGACACTGTAAAACTCCACTGCCAATCATGAGCGGACAGGTTATCTGCTGTGGCTTTGAATTCCCTAACTGGGAAAAAAGCTGAAAGAAGAAGATTTAATACAACATATATGTACTAAAAAACACTCTATTCTTCGAATAAAGTAGTTACAATGCATCTTTATTATTAACTTTACTATGACTAAATCTCTGAGATCTGAATGATCCTTAACATTGAGATGGGCTGCCATTTCATGTTGAATGGGGCTGTAAGATTTTTCTATATAAAGTACGCAGGATAAGCTGCAGGTTCATGATGTCCACTCTCTAAACAAGGCACATATCTTGTAGTAACATTGTAAAACACAGAAACCTAAGTGAAATTAGGTATTTATGCAGTGATGGACCCTCTTACTAAAAACACACATATCACTCTAGAGCTCAAACATGTGACAAATTATTTTTTATTATTTTCTAAAAGCCTGTTTTGAACTTGTTTTGTAATTCTCCGCAGCTGGAACAAACAATTATGCATTCATCATTAGTATTGATTTCGACAGGCAGAATGTTGAATCCCTTCACTGGGACATTCCATTCTTTCTATTGTCACCAGAGCTCCTCTTCCTGTTGTCATTCCTTCCAAATGTCCAGCCTGCTTCCTGACTGAATGGCACGTTTATTTTTCATGTTATTTAATTGATAATATGGGCCTTTGTTGTCTGCACTGGTACACTCTTCATTTTCAACGACTTATTTTCCTGTTTATAATAGTCATTAAATGAGGTCTAAATAAACTGACATTCAGTTGCACATGGCAATTGCAGTTTGCCAGAAAATAAAAACTTTAGCCTCACTTTTGACCATTATTAGCTTGTGAGATATGACCTTCCTAAGATTTTAGCTTTGGTAAGCAACACATATTTCACCTATAGAATACGAAGGTTACATAAAAATGAAAAAATAAATAAATAAACTAAGGTTTGGCTAAGTGCTTGTTTAAGAAAACATCAAACATACCTAACGGAAACTGAACTCTATCTGAAAAAAATATATGCCAAATCTTTTGCAGGTAGATAATACTAGTTTAATTCAGTTGCATTTTTTTATCTGTCTCATTCATCAGAGTAATTATAGTTTTACTTTGCACACTAATGCTGGATTTGACCCGGAACTGTTTCCATAATTTTAGGGACTATATAATACAGCATTGAATTCAAAATGACTTCCATAGCATTATTGTTTCTGTTTAAAGTAAAATACTGGTTAGACTGCTAGGTTTCTGTAGCAATAGTGGTACTAATATACTGTGTTGTACTTTGTTGTTCAAAAACATTATACTCCATTAAAGGATTCTCTTGCCTTCAGATTAAGCTATTTGGTAAGAATCTCATGTTAAACAGGCTAATTACTTTACATTTTCTGTTAATTGGGAAGTTTGATATTACAGTAAAGCTAGAATAAATTATACTCAAATAGGTATAGGGTTTAATAATGGACCTCAAAAATCCTTATGCACATAAAGAACCCTTCCCTAAGACCATGACCATATGATGAAGCAGAAGAGTCTGCCTGTCCCTGTGTTTCTTAACCAAGATACTCCTGAAGTGGGTTACCACCAGCAAACCATTGGTGGTAAAAAGAGGGGGAAACAGGCAGACAATTATTCACAAAAATTACCCCTAAAACTGTACCCTCAAAAAAAAAGAGAAAAATTGCCAGAACATGGAGAACGGGTCACACTCCAGGAGCCAGACCTAATAGTATTTTGGTCAGTGAGTAGTTGGGGATGGAGTGACCTACATAATCAAGTCAGGCTCATCCCAAAAGCTTTGTAATGTGCCCCTAGGTGGGCTCCCCTTCTAAAAAGATGAAAGGTGCGAGGGGTGTCATTTGTAATGCCAGTTAAGTATGGCAGGCATGAGTGTGATAGCATAAAGCTAAGGGGAAGTGGACTGCGACAGCAATAATATGATCTTGAAT
>NW_025052107.1:0-10895 GCF_019279795.1 Protopterus annectens | reverse complement strand
TGAAACTAATATAAACAATGCAGCAGTCTTAGTAATCCATATAATATACAGTTATCACACAAACTTATTAATGCAATATTACTCGTGTTCACAAACTGCTTTAATTAATAAATGTGATAAGTAACTTGTTTAAACGTAAATTATACGGAAAAACATTTCTTTTTTCAAAAATGAAACTATATAAACCAAAATGCAGCAGTCTTAGTCAATCCATATTAATTTTTTTTTTTTTTTTTTTTTTTTTTTTTTGGGGGGGGGGGGGGGTTAAAGTTTAATGTAATTATGGCTGTAACTTTAAACTGTGTTGTTAATTTGGTAATCATTTTAAGTATTGTTACTGAATTTGTTGCATACATACTAATACTTTCAAATATTTTTATTGGGGTAAACTTGACTGATCTAATTACTTTTAAACTGTCTTAGGGGTGTCAAGTCTGCACAGTTTAATGCACAATCCTAAGTGTAATTAGGGTTTTCTGATAACTTAAAACCTGTGTTGGTTAATCTCTGGTACATTTTAAGTAATTCTGCTACTGGATTTGTCTGTACATCAACTGGACATAAGCTGATTTAAGTATATTTATTTTATTGTGGTTGTTATAACTTGGGGACTGATCTCTCAGATCTAGCTCTGTTGAAACTGTCTTTTGTGTGTCTGAAGCTCTGCACTAGTTGTTAAACTGCACTGAAATTCCTTTAAGTGTTAATTAGCTTGGGGGGTTTTCTGATAACTTTAAAACCTGTGTTGGTTACATCTCTGGTAATCATTTTAAGTAGAGTTGCTGCTACTGAGATTTGTCTGCATACATCAACTGGACATAAGCTGATTTAAGTATATTTCCTTCATTTTATTGTGGTTGTTATAACTTGGGGACTGATTTCTCAGATCTAGCTCTGTTGAAACTGTCTTGTGTGTGTCTGAAGCTCTGCACTAGTTGTTAAACTGCACTGAAATTCCTTTAAGTGTTAATTAGCTTGGGGGGTTTTCTGATAACTTTAAAACCTGTGTTGGTTACATCTCTGGTAATCATTTTAAGTAGAGTTGCTGCTACTGAGATTTGTCTGCATACATCAACTGGACATAAGCTGATTTAAGTATATTTCCTTCATTTTATTGTGGTTGTTATAACTTGGGGACTGATTTCTCAGATCTAGCTCTGTTGATGCACTGAAATTCCTTTAAGTGTTAATTAGCTTGGGGGGTTTTCTGATAACTTTAAAACCTGTGTTGGTTACATCTCTGGTAATCATTTTAAGTAGAGTTGCTGCTACTGAGATTTGTCTGCATACATCAACTGGACATAAGCTGATTTAAGTATATTTCCTTCATTTTATTGTGGTTGTTATAACTTGGGGACTGATTTCTCAGATCTAGCTCTGTTGAAACTGTCTTGTGTGTGTGTCTGAAGCTCTGCACTAGTTGTTAAACTGCACTGAAATTCCTTTAAGTGTTAATTAGCTTGGGGGGTTTTCTGATAACTTTAAAACCTGTGTTGGTTACATCTCTGGTAATCATTTTAAGTAGAGTTGCTGCTACTGAGATTTGTCTGCATACATCAACTGGACATAAGCTGATTTAAGTATATTTCCTTCATTTTATTGTGGTTGTTATAACTTGGGGACTGATTTCTCAGATCTAGCTCTGTTGATGCACTGAAATTCCTTTAAGTGTTAATTAGCTTGGGGGGTTTTCTGATAACTTTAAAACCTGTGTTGGTTACATCTCTGGTAATCATTTTAAGTAGAGTTGCTGCTACTGAGATTTGTCTGCATACATCAACTGGACATAAGCTGATTTAAGTATATTTCCTTCATTTTATTGTGGTTGTTATAACTTGGGGACTGATTTCTCAGATCTAGCTCTGTTGAAACTGTCTTGTGTGTGTGTCTGAAGCTCTGCACTAGTTGTTAAACTGCACTGAAATTCCTTTAAGTGTTAATTAGCTTGGGGGGTTTTCTGATAACTTTAAAACCTGTGTTGGTTACATCTCTGGTAATCATTTTAAGTAGAGTTGCTGCTACTGAGATTTGTCTGCATACATCAACTGGACATAAGCTGATTTAAGTATATTTCCTTCATTTTATTGTGGTTGTTATAACTTGGGGACTGATTTCTCAGATCTAGCTCTGTTGAAACTGTCTTGTGTGTGTGTCTGAAGCTCTGCACTAGTTGTTAAACTGCACTGAAATTCCTTTAAGTGTTAATTAGCTTGGGGGGGTTTCTGATAACTTTAAAACCTGTGTTGGTTACATCTCTGGTAATCATTTTAAGTAGAGTTGCTGCTACTGAGATTTGTCTGCATACATCAACTGGACATAAGCTGATTTAAGTATATTTCCTTCATTTTATTGTGGTTGTTATAACTTGGGGACTGATTTCTCAGATCTAGCTCTGTTGATGCACTGAAATTCCTTTAAGTGTTAATTAGCTTGGGGGGTTTTCTGATAACTTTAAAACCTGTGTTGGTTACATCTCTGGTAATCATTTTAAGTAGAGTTGCTGCTACTGAGATTTGTCTGCATACATCAACTGGACATAAGCTGATTTAAGTATATTTCCTTCATTTTATTGTGGTTGTTATAACTTGGGGACTGATTTCTCAGATCTAGCTCTGTTGAAACTGTCTTGTGTGTGTGTCTGAAGCTCTGCACTAGTTGTTAAACTGCACTGAAATCCCTTTACAAGTTAATTAGGCTTGGGGTTTTCTGATAACTTTTAAACCTTGTACATATATCTCTGGTAATCATTTTAAGGAAATGTTGCCATTGAGATTTGGTCTGCATACATCAACTGACATGTTGATTTAAGTATACTTCCTTCATTTCCTATTGTGGTTAGGATCACTTTCAGATCTAGCCTGCTGAAAACCAGTCTTGTGTGTGTTCAAGCTTCCGTACCTGAAGAAAGAAACTGCACTGAAATTCCTTTGGCGTTAATTAGCTTTGGGGTTTTCGATAACTTAAACCTGTAAGTGTTGCACTGTAATCATTTTGGCAGAGTTGCTGCTACTGAGATTTGTCTGCATACATCAACCGGACATGTTTGATTTCTACATATTTTCATTTGTTGTGGTTGTTAACTTGTAATCACTCTCAGATCTAGCCCATGTTCTGCCCTGTGTGTGTCTGAAGCTCCGCACTAGCGTTAAACCGCACTGAAATTCCTTTATGTTAATTAGCTTGGGGGGTTTCTACAACTTTAAAACCTGTGTTGGTTACATCTCATAATTATTTAAGTAGAGTTGTTGCTACTGAGATTTGTCTGCACATCAACTGACATGTTGACGTAAGATATTTCTCATTTTGATGGTGGTTGTTATAACTTGGGACGATTTCAGATCTAGCTCTGTTGAAAACTGTCTTGTGTGTGTGTCTGAAGCTCTGCACTAGTTGTTAAACTGCACTGAAAATTTTAAGTGTTAATTAGCTAGCCTTCTGATAACTTTAAACCCAAGCATATAGTCCTGCAATCATATTTTCTTGGGTGAGAGTTGTTGCCACTGAGATTTGTCTGCATACATCAACTGGACATGTTACCTATGATATTTTCCATTTGCCTGTGTTGTTATAACTTGGGGACTGATTTCAGATCTAGCTCTGTTGAAACTGGTTCTCCAATTCTCCTGTTCTTGGATGTAGTTTGAATTGCGGCTTTTGCAGTGCCCGCCCACTGTAGACACTCATCTAGACACTCCCCCAAACCTTCCTTTCACCGTGATTCTCTCTAATAAACCTTTTCTGCACTTGCTTTTAGTCCTTTTAATTTAATTACATTTCTTTGTCATACTGTGTGTGACCATTGTTACATACTCATGTGCCAGCTTTCTTGCACTGCATGTGAATTGTTTTATAGCATTTACTGTCTGTTTTTTTCCTTATCGCTGTAAAAAAAAAAAAAAAAAAAAAAATTCCCTTGTTCTCCTGCCTTACTGAACTAGAGTAGTCCAGTTTCAGAGTTGCTGATCCCCCGCTTTGCTTTAGTTCCTGTTACTGATCCATTGCCTTATTAGAAGGAGGAAGCCTTTTGCTACCAGTGGGAGTGGAAGCACTGGAGCGGCCTTTTTGTCCGACGGTGAAGTTTCAGCCAGAAACTAGTAGTCCATTGGTCATGGGCTAGTTCCTAGTTCTTTCAGCCCCTGCTGGTAAACACGCCTAAACATCAGCGGCTTTCCAGCTTATACCAACTGCGCCAGATCCCTCGGTACCTGCAGAGTGATCCAAGCAGCAGAGCTAAGAGTGACTTTCTACCAGATATATTTTTGTGGTCGCACTGTTATTATTAAGCCAGCATCGCATTTCGCCTGTTTTAATACTTAAGGATTTGTACTACACTGTTTACTGCACTTTAAGTTACCAATTGTTAAAATTACTGTAGCCACCAAAGTGGCACAGAAATGATTTGCCAGTATCATTTATAGTATTTACTGTCGCCTTGTCTCTGTAATAAACAAAAATCTCTTGCTCTCCGCCTTTACTGAACTAAAAGGAACCAGCTGAGCCCATCCTCACCATCCATCGTCCATGCCCAGGATGTTCACCCACTTGTTCTCCATATCTTATCCATAAAGAATATATCCACCATCACACTTATCACTTTGTTATACACCAGCATTTTGTCTGCTCGCCTGCACAAAACCTCCGCTTACTGAACTAGAGTAGTCCAGTTTCAGAGTTGCTGATCCCTGCTTGTGTTTTAGTTCCCGTTACGATCATCTTTATTAGAGGAGGGAAGTTTTGCTTACCAGTGGGGAAGCACTGAGCAGCCCTTTCAGTCCGATGGTGGTTTCAGCCAGAAACTAGTAGTCCATTGGCTGCTCGGGGCCAATTCCTTAGCTCTTCAGCGCCTCGTTATAAAGCACGCGCAAACACTGCTCAGCTTAAAATGAACTCAGCACAGATCCTCGTGGGTGGCTCAGAGTGATCCGCCATAGAGAGCTAAAGAGGACTTTCACCGCTGTAGATATAAGTATTATTTTTTGTGGCTTTCCATCATTATTTAAGCTGAAGCGATCAGCATTTCAATGTTTTACTGCTACTTTAAGTGATTTCATTTTACACTGTTTATTGCACTTTTGCTACTAATTGTTGCAACAGTTTCTGTAGGCCACACTAAAGCAAGCGCTAGCCGATTTACAGTATTTATAGCATTTACTGTCTGTTTTTTTTCTTTTGTCTCTGTAATAAAATGTGCAAAATCTTTGTTTTCTGCTTTACTGAATTGAGAAGTCTTAGTTTCAGAGTTAAGATCCTGGGCTTTGTTTTAGTTCCGTTACCGATTCATTGCCTTATTAGGGAGGAGGAAGTTTTGCTTACCAGTGATGGGAAGCACCGAGCAGCCTTTCGTCCGACGGTGAAGCTCAGCTGAAACTAGTGTCCATTGGTTGTTTTGGCCACCTTAGTTCTTCAGCCCTCATAAAACACGCTTAAACACGCTGCTTTCCAGCTTGTACCCAACTCACACAGATCCTCGTGGTGGGCCTGGCAGGAGGATCCAAGCAGCAGAGAGCTAAGAGTGACTTTCACCAGATATAAGTATTTTTGTGGTTTTCCACTGTTATTTAAGCTAGCAACTGCATTTCGCCTGTTTTATTGCTACTAAGTGATTTCTGCATTTACACTGTTTATTGCACTTTGGTTACTAATTGTTGCAAATTGTTTTAGGCCACACACTCAAAGTGCACTCAGGCCGATTTACAGCAATTATCTGTTTTTTCTGTCTCTTGTAATAAAAACAAAAATCTCTTTGTTTCCGCCTTTTACTGAACTAGAGTAGTCCCAGTTTCTAGAGCGTTGATCCCCGGGCTTTGTTTTTAGTTCCTGTTACTGGATCCATTGCCTTATTAGGAAGGAGGAAGTTTCTATTTACCAGTGGGAGTGAAGCACTGAGCCTTTTGTTCGATTTGGTAGTTTCAGCCAAAACTAGTAGTCCATTGGCCGTTTTGGGCCAATTCTAGCTCCCTTCAGCCCCTCATATAAAACACGCTTAAACGCGGTAAGCCGCCGACGAAGGAGTTACCACTGTTGCAGTCAATACAAGAGCAGGCGTGTTGTCACAATCCATTTGGGCCATCTAAATCTAATTCTTCCACCCTTCCCTTAAACCACATCTTCCTCGAGCTGCACCGTTGATCTAACCAGCATATCCTATAACTGAAGTTCATTTCACTGATTCTAAGTGAGACTATTCTCTATCTGTGTGCTTCAGCACTTACTCCTAAGCAGTACTTGCACCTTGATAAAGCACTCTTATTATAGATAGTACCCCACCGCCTAAACCCACTTCCCCCGAGTCCGAAAGTCTCTTTATCTACTACTTAGTATGTCGATCAGTTGTTGTCCTCCAGCTCAACTGGTGAACCTGGGGAATATTGAGGCAATGTTACAACCGCTCATGTAATACAGACAATCCTCTCCTTCTCCCACAAACACAAATACATGCGAGATGCAACTATACGGCCAAACTGGAGGCTGAGCTCTCTAACATAGGACTGGCAAGACCAGATGTAAGGAGAAGGTAACCACACTGGCCGGCGATATACCCAGTCACACATGGTACCATCACAACTTCAAATCATACACATACTCATTAAAAGACACTGAGGCTCTGATCAAAAATTTACTAAAACAGCAGAGTCACCAAAGCAGACACCCAAACAACTACCACCTCACGACCAACACATGCAACACACATAGAACACACAGTCAGAGTACAACAGTCACAGCTCCCTTACAAAAACAAATGCCAGACACACTTGTCATTGGTGATTCCATAGTCAGACACACTGATGTCCCGCCACCAGACTGGAGTAAAGAGAAGGTCACAGTAAGCTGCCTGTCAGGCGCTAGAATCCGCCTACATAACGCAAGCACTCAGGTCTCTCAACAGCATGGCACAAGTACCACTCAGTCATTGTCCACGCTTGGTGTCAACGACCTGAGACGCACTCTGACCATATGAAAAGGACATCGAGGAGCTCCTTGATTATGTAGCCCAGGCAGGTGCATGTTCCGACCTTGGAGCAGTATCCTACCATCTTCACCCAGAATGATGCCACAATACATGTGATAAGATGATCAGCTTTAATACATTGGCTTTAAATCTGAGGTTGTCATTCTGGCAGATCCATTGTCTCAGTCCGGCTTTGGGATGACATGCTGGACAAGCCACGCTAAGTTTTCAAGGACGTCATAACTCTGGCTCACCCCTGGCTTCCCTCGGATATTGGCAAAGGCTCTGCCTACACCCCCATAGTGCCTTTCTTTTTAGGCAAGGCCTCATAATTCCTAAACCTACCAACCCCTAGAAACACCAAAAGGAAAAAAACCAAGGGTACGCTGCTCAATGCCAGAAGTCTCAATTCCCCAAAGATGACGTGACTCTGAGGTCTTTTCTCAATATGGAGAACATCGATAAATCTGTGCTGTGACAGGAAACTCTGGTTCAAGGCTATTCTGAGGAGAATTCCAGCACTAACAGGAGTTTCACCTCGTTATCATGCGTGCTCCGTTCCCAAAATCCGGACACCACTAAGAAAGGAGGGGGTGTCCATTCATAAAGGACACATTCCCCGGTTGCGGGCAACGTGATGATGTGATCGGGAGACCATCCAGGTGCACTTAATCATAGGCAAGACTGCTCTGCAATTTGTAGCATGTACAAATACAGGGCTACCCTTCTCAAACCCAGTAAACCCCACATGGCCTTCCTCCTGAAAACATTGAGGGGATAAATGTATCTCCCAAATGCCCACATCATACTCAGGTGACTTTAACTAACTTAATATAGACTGGGGAGAACACTACTCAAGCCTCTAACACTCTAACTCCAAAGATTCCTGGAGTTCATAAACCTCAAATGCCAGTTATGAACAACTAGTCACCATCCCCTAATAAGAGGAGAAACATACTGATCTCATCATCACGAACATGGGATCAAACATGTTCAACACCGGAAGTATACCCTCTCACTGGTGACGATCAGACTACAACTATCTCGCTATGGAGGTCCTCATCCCGCCCCCACCTCTAACAAAAAGGACCAACAGGAAAAACTTCTCAAAAGCCGACTTCACACTCTCTAAAAACTAGTGTGGTCTCCTTTAAGGCCTCCCTTGAGCCAGTGGTGTAAACATGTACTCAAACTGGCTTGAATCACTTACAAATGCTTCCTTCACCAGCACCTACAGGACTGCATGGATCAGGGCAATCCCAAACAAAACGAAGACTCCCTGTACCAAAGGGCTAAGCGCCCTCCAGTCTGGTGACCCTAGCCATAAATCAAGCTCTACAACAAAAGGAGGAAGCTACTACAAGATAGAGCAAATCCTTGAAAGGTAAGGACACCTTGATCATTATATAAGTAAAACCTAAGAGCTCTCATAAATCATCCAAGGCAAATTTTGAGAGAAAAATCGCCAAGGACTCTAAAGAGAATCATAAGGCCTTCTTAGCTATGTTAGAAACCCAGGAGGAAACTCCCAGATATGCTTCAGAATTAGTTCAAATATGATGTGAAAATTACTGAACTCTACACACACAACATACTGGTGTGACAGGTTCAGTGTAAACTTCTCCTCCCAAAAAGGAGAGATATCTATTCCAGAGGATTGTAGCCCCCAAACATCTCCAACGCCCAGGTGAGAACTGCCTCACTATAAAACACAGCATCCATGGGACCGGATGGTGTCCCTGCTGTGTGCTTCATGAACTCAATGAGGAATTAAACCCACAGTTAGGGACAGTTGTTTAATCTTAGCTCACCCCCAGGACACGCACTCCAAGGAGTGGCGCATGCACTGTGGTCCCACTTCATAAGGGCGCGGTGCACCTCCAACAGACCCTGAAAATTACCGCTTCCTAATAGCTTTGATTAAGCCTTATCTGCAAAGCCATGGAGAGGATCATAATGGAACTCATAAATAAAGACATAGGAACTTGTAGACTTTGGATCCAACTCAGTTTGGTTTTGTCAAAGGCAGATCCTGCCTTAAACTTGCTTGACTTTTCAGACAGTCACCAAGGCCATTGATGAGGGAAAGGCAGTCCATGGCCAGCCTAATACCTCGACTGGCAAAGGCCTTCACACAATAATACCCCACCAGGTATCATCGAAAAACTCATCAGCTGAATGTAAACCCATACATCACAAGATGGCTGCAAACTGGCTATGGACAGAACCCACAGGGTCAGAGCGGTTGAAGCCATGTCAGACTCAAAGCCTGTCACAAGTGGTGTCCCAACAGGGCTCAGTCCTGGGTCCACTCTTGTTCGCATCTACTTTTCTGAAGTACAAGCAAACACAGGAGGGTTATGGCTGACAAAGTTTGCAGATGACTGCAAACTGCGCCCATAGTCGAAAACACATCTGACACAGATATCCTCCAGAAGGCCTCACAGAAATGGATAACTGGTGCCAGGAGCCATATAGCCTGAAGTTGTTACCAAAAATGCATAGTCATACCTTTGGGGAAAAACAAGGCTACCCTAGCTACCATATAGGTGGCAATCCACTGAGCACAGAAAAGCCATCAGAGATCTGGGGACCCAGGTTGACAGTAGCCTTCGCTGACACCATGTTGCTAAAGTAGTTAGAAAACTCTCTATATCACCCACCTGATCATGAAGCGATCTACATCTAGATCAAGGGAGGTCATCGCCCCCTGTACTCATCACTTATTAGACCCATGATTGAGTACAATGCCCTGCTCGGAATGTATCTGGACTGTAGACCTGTTGCAGCTTGAAAGGCCCCAAAAGTTCCTCACCAAAAGGATAAAGGGTCTCAAAATATGTCTTATGTCTGCCCACTGAAAGAACTCCAGTTCTATTCAGTCTCATACCGCTTGGTTTTAGAGGTGACCTGTGCCTGACATATAAGGCCATGTCAAACCCAGATTTGATGAATATGTTTCACCCTCAAAATCTAGATCCCCAGAACCACAAGGGCGGAGACTTAAACCTCCTTGACACGTGGTTATAACAGAACGTACTGGAGGACAGATTCATCACCCAGAGACTCCCTATGCTGTGGAACAAACCTGCACATGTGAGGCAGAGCATCTTTCTCTGGTCTTGTTCAAGAGGAATCTTGACCAATGGATGGGAGATTGCAGATATACCCCAGGGATTACTAAAGGCCACTGCTTGACAGAGGGCTATAACAGCAAATGATAGGCATAGTTTTTATTCAAACCAAAGTGGGTGCATGTTACATAACTATGGGCTAGGCTTATAAATGCCCTTGGGCAGATAGCCTAGTATGAACCTAAGGGAACCTATGAACCCACAGATGTTCCATAACAGAAGCTATTCATGTTAAAGTGGAATTTCCAGAGAAAAGGCATACAGTGGCCTGCAAATAAAATCCATGGACTACTCAGGATGTGCTACCGACTGGTTCAGTGACACACCTTGAATGGTGCTCCTCAGGTTTCAGGTAACAAATTAAAGAAATACCAAGAGAACTCAGACCTCAGGAACCTCACATCATCGATTTGAAGAAACACTGCTATAAGAAGAATACAGAGTTTACCATAAAATCTTCCATTCCTAGCTATACAACTTATGCCACTGCTATATATTCAAAATCAGTCCATAGGTTCTGTTTCTTCCATACTAGATTCTTACATGTCATTATAATCATCCATACAGACTTAAAACGTCTATTCAATCTATTCATCCTGTTCTGCACTCTGGGAAATCCTATATCCAAATCACCAAAATAAAAATTTTAAAAAGGGAAAGAAAAATTAACACTTTAAACCTTACAAATTTCCAGTTTTAACAGCTTTTTAACAAAGACAAATTTATGCTAACCCTTTATCTTTAAAATCATTTATTAAAAACTTTTTTTAAAAAAAGACTAGGAGCATAACAACACCTTTAAATTTTTTTTT
>NW_025052106.1:0-11893 GCF_019279795.1 Protopterus annectens | reverse complement strand
CAGTCCATGGGCTCAAGCTCAATGCCAAGAAGTGTATAGTTATCCCTTTGGGAAAAACATGTACCCATGAATTACCACATAGTTTGCAGTACGCTAAACACAGAACGTGGGATAAGAGACTTTCGGACACAGGGGAACAGTGGTCTCACATTCGATAACCACATCACCACAGCAGTCAGGAAATCCTATGTGGCACACCTCATCACTAAGGGCTTTTCATCCAGAAAAAAAGAGGTCATTGTCCCACTGTACTCATCCCTCATTACACCCTTTATAGAATACAATGCCCTGTTTGGTATGTACCTCTCAAGACATCTGCAACAACTGGAAAGGCCGCAGAAATACCTCACTAAAAGAATTGCAGGCCTAAAGCAGATGCCCTATGCTGACCGCCTTAAAAAACTCCAGCTATACTCTGTCACATATCATCTACTCAGAGGTGATCTCTGCTTAACATACAAGGCCATGTCAAACCCAGAGCTGTTGGACATGCTACACTTAAAGAAATCCCAATCCCTCAGAGCCACACGCTCAAGGGATCTAAACCTTGTCATCACAATAAACAAAACATGCTGGAGGGATAGGTTCCTGACCCAGAGACTCCCTAGACTCTGGAATAGACTGCCCATACATGTCAAGCAGAGCGCCTCTTTGGCCCTGTTCAAAAGGAACCTTGACAATTGGATGGGAGAAAGGAAATTCACCTCGGGGATCACGTCAGTTGCCCTGCTAGACAGGGGTCCAGGGAAGTAAATAGTGTGGGAAGAAATAGCCAGGCAATTGTTATGGCTAGGCTTATATAGGCCCTAGGGCCGATAGCCTAGTACCAACCTATGAACCTATGTCAATAGCTTTATCACAGTATTGCAGAATTTGAATTATGTCCAGGTACTTTATTGAAAGGCTTTATTTAATCCTGTGTCTCTGCACTACAATTGCTATCAAATGTGACTTTTGTTCTTTGTATTAGTGTATTAACATTGTATAATTTTTATATGGAGCTTTTCTCCCAGGCCTGTGCTGAAAAGGGTTTCTTTGCCAAGTTGGGCTTTCCCAGGCAACAAATGAAAATAAAATAAATAAATTAATCATTGATTAATTTATTTTCTACTGGGCTTATTGCTAGGTTTCAATGATACATAAAATGGTCTTTGTATAGAAAGGGGAAATTTGGCAAGGTCATGTCAGAAATTTTCTACTCTTTCTGATAAGTACTGTGTAGTCTTTAGCACTTATCTGAGCTGCTTTTCTGAATGTTATTTGATGGCAGTGTCACCAGTACATGTTGATATTACTGTAACCAAAGGATGCTTTGCTGATTTAACTGGCTTGTTGAAGCTGGTCCTTGAAGGATTTAACAAGAGCAAATGATAATCTTTGCAATCTTCTTGCACTATGACCTAAAAAATAGCAAATTGTTTTTAACTCTTCTGGCCTATTATGTGTTGCTGGAAATTGCAAATTACTCTTAAGGTTGTATCCCTTGCTGTTCAACTTCCTTTTCCTCAAAAAATCATTAGTGGCGCTCATCTCTCACAGCATAAGCCCTAAAAGTGAAACCTCAGGAAGATATCACAATTAATTACAGATAGGGACTAAGTGTCCAGGTAATGAACAAAGCATTTCAACTATTTTTTTTTTATTTTTTTATTTTTATTTTACATTTGTTAACCAGGGGTGTCTGAACCGAAAAGGCCCTTTTTCAGCAGAGGCCCAGGGAGAAAAGCTCCACATAGAAAAATTATAGATACATTTAGACATAAGCATGCACACAAATTACAACAGACATGCTTTTTACAGTACCAAATGTAGAAAAAACACCGACTGTACCACAGTTAGGGAATTTATTAGAATGAAACTAAAACATATTATAAATCCAAAGTACAAAGGTTAGCTTTCAGGGATCTACCCCTTCATCAGACAACTGTTAAAAATCCCACAATCCCTTAAATACTATATAACAGTCACATAATATTTTCAAAAAATACTATAATTGCTATTAATTGAAATAAAACACAGTAGCCATGCATCTACACATGTACATCTGTAAAAACTTTTCAGTAAATGCCACAATATACATATCTGTATGTCATGCTTGTAAAAAAATGTAAAAGTAAATAAATATATAAAAAATATATATAAACTATATAAAAGCATAAATGCATATATATAGAAAAGACATTTAAATGGTGTATACATAGGAATGATACTTACATATAAACTAATATGTAAGAAGCATGTTATCTAGACATGTGTGTATATGTATTCACCCAACATAGTGCACAATAAACTTATACAATATTATATCATATAATCTAATTGTGTCAAAATGCATAGAATAAACAACATATATACATAATTTATGTCTGCGGTGGTGGTGCTGCGGTAGCGTTGTCGCCTCACAGTAAGACGCTGTCTGGTTCGATTCTCAGCTAGAGCGTCTTCTGCTTGGAGACATGCGTGAATGGGCACACCTTTGTTGAAGGTTGTGCATCAGGGCTGGCAACTCGGCACGTAAAAATCAACTGCCAATCATTAGCGGACCAGAGTTGCGCTGTGGCGACCCCTGACCGGGAAAAAGCCAAAAGACGCATACATACATAATTTATGTCGCATTGAGAGTAATCAATGCTTTAACGGTCAAGCTTTTAAAAAAGGTTTAAGGGACACCATTTGATTCAAACCTGGGGGTTTGTCTGCATTAAAGCGTATAATTCATCTCTGTTCAGCCGCTTCTGTGTCATTAGATAGATTTCCCCATCTCTGTTTCTCTGACAGAATCTGTAGAACTAGGAACTTGTAATTATGTTCAGGTCCTGTGCTCATAGTGTGCATAGCAATAGCACTACTTTCTTTACGGTATTTAATATCTCTATAATGTTCAAGGATTCTATCCTTCAAATGTCTATTAGTCTTGCCTATATAGAAGCTGAAACATATTACACAATAGGCAAAATAAACCACGTTTGATGTTGTGCTGTCAGCATAGAGATTTATATTGCTTGTATCTCAGATGGTTGGAGAAATAGGGTGGGCAGATGCAGACCCCATTTTGACACATGTATTACAGGTGGACTGAATGGTCACGTTGTTGACCGTGATATGGTCACACAGGGACATAGAGGCATGGATAATACACTAAGGATGCCACTAATGTTTGCAAGCAATATAAATGTAGTATGTGACATTATCACTAAAAATTGGGGTATTCTCTCAACGGTTGACAGTCTACAAGGTATCATTGGGACTAGGCCGAGCTTTACCTTCAGGAATAATAGAACACTGAGAAGTGAATTGTGTTATAGTAGTGCTACTATTAACACTACTAATAGATCTGACATATTAGGTACATACATGTGCAGGGATTGTGCAGCCTGTAAGCACATTCACAATGGTAGGACTTTCTCGCATCCTTCAAGGAAGTTCAGCTATAGCAGCAATCTCTATGCTGACAGCACAACATCAAACGTGGTTTATTTTGCCTATTGTGTAATATGTTTCAGCTTCTATATAGGCAAGACTAATAGACGTTTGAAGGATAGAATCCCTGAACATTATAGAGATATTAAATACTGTAAAGAAAGTAGTGCTATTGCTATGCACACTATGAGCACAGGACCTGAACATAATTACAAGTTCCTAGTTCTACAGATTCTGTCAGAGAAACAGAGATGGGGCAGTCTATCTAATGACACAGAAGGGGCTGAAAAGAGATGGATTATACACTTTAATGCAGACAAACCTCCAGGTTTGAATCAAATGGTGTCCCTTAAACCTTTTTTAAAAGCTCGACCATTAAAGCATTGATTACTCTCAATGCTACATAAATTATGTATATATCTTGTTTATTCTATGCATTTTCACACAATTAGATTATATGATATAATATTGTATAAGTTTATTGTGCACTATGTTGGGTGAATACATATACACACACGTCTAGATGACATGCTTCTTGCATATTAGTTTATATGTAAGTATAATTCCTATATATACACTATTCACAGGTCTTTTCTATATACATACATTTATGTTTTTATATTTTTTATAATATTTTTTATATATTTATTTACTTTTACATTTTTTTACAAGCATGACATACAGATATGTATATTGTGGCATTTATTGAAAAGTTTTTACAGATGTATATGTGTAGATGCATGGTTACTGTGTTTTATTTCAATTAATAGCAATTATAATATTTTTGGAAAATATCATGTGACTGTTATATAGTATTTAAGGGATTGTGGGATTTTTAACAGTTGTCTGATGAAGGGGTAGATCCCTGAAAGCGCTAACCTTTGTACTTTGGATTTATAATATATTTTAGTTTCATTCTAATAAATTCCCTAGCTGTGGTACAGTCAGTGGTTTTTCTACATTTGTTGCTTCAAGATTTTTTCACTGACAGTTTTGTGCATGAGGATTCTCTGCTTTATTATGTTTTTTTACAGTGGTATGCAGCACATTGGCAGTTACAGTGGAGAGAACAACCAAGAAAATATTAATTTAAAAATGAAGGTAATTAATAGATTTGTGGTGTACAGCTGAAATTTGGAACATAGGTAGAATACATACATAGTACACAGGTACAGTACATACATTGTACATTAGCCAGTGTTTGTGAGTAAGAGTGAAAACTATTACGAAGTACTCTAGGTTTAGAATGTCTTCCTCTGGATGAACCTTGCATTTGATACAAGTATACAAACACTTTGCATTTTCCTTCTTCGTTGCATAGAATTGATAGTGGATCCCCCCCCCTCCTCCCCTGTCTCTCTCCCATTCTGCTCCCCAGCCTTCTCCCTCTTTTAATGTCTTATATTGATTTTTTAATCCTTCTGTGAACTTGCTGGTTCTGCCAGTGACATGCAGCTGCAGTTCTAGCATACTGACTAAAATTACATGCTCCTGTTTAAAGCAGCTGTTCAGCTGATCCCAATGAACATTTTGTAGAATTTCAGTCGATTATGGTGGTGTACCAATCTACCGTGTGACATGACTACAAGGTTAACACTTAATAATAAATAATACAATTATAAATTAATATAAATATAATAAATATTAAATATATTAAATAAATATAAATTAATAAAATTATAAATTATGTAATAATAATAAATAAATAAATAATAGAAGAAGGCATGCCCAACACTTTGTCCATTCAGGCAGAGTACTCTTATCTCAGTGGATATACTCTGCCTGCCCATTCATACCCATGTTCACGCTAGGCAGTACTGCATATGAAATGCTAACACTTGCTATTCTTTACACTTTGTTTACTTTTCAGTGTACCTGGTCTTGTGTAGCATTTAGTCCATACTGTGCCACACCAGTGTAGCCTACTAGAAAGTAACTGTTGTGATGCTTTACAAAGCTGTCGCACTTGTCAAATTATATGGCACACTGACTACTTATTTCAGACTCTTTCTGAATGCTGACTGCATTTGGCTGATATTCATTCCCCATCTCTGCATGTAAATATGCCAATAGCCACTTGCCATGATTTTGTGTTGATCAGAAACTGCTGAAGACCACTGAAACCCTGACATCCAGGTGTTCCCTTCATGATGTGGGTAAACTGAATGTAACATCTGCCAAACACTGCATTAGAGATGTGTTGGATAGGGTGCAGCTGGTCTTATCAAGGCTATCCTTTGCAGGGGGCTTTCCTGTTAAGGCTGCCCTATGTCAGGATTATCACAGCTGTTCTAGCCTATTCCCCTTATAACTCGGGCAATCCTCTGACCAGTTTTGGGAACTGTATCCTGGTATTCTACAGAAAAATGTTAGTCTCATGATTGCCATATGCAAACTTGTGTCCTAAATATGCCCAAATGTCCTGTGAGGTGATGCAACTCCATTACTGATAAAGACTAATGGTGATGGACTGCCATTGGGCAGTGTATAGTTTGTTTCATACTGTACTGGTGGAAATAGGAAATCCTGAAAGTCATTCTGTGTACATTCACAAAGCAAGACTGCACTATGACCAACTGTCCTTATAAACTCTGCCATGTGCATTCCGGCTGTGTAAGGATGTTACACAGGTGTGAATATCAGACCCCTACCCCATCCCATATCATAGACACACGCAAGTACCAAAGATGAAATAATTAAGCTCCGTGTTAGGAAATTACTCATTTACTGAACATTTGCATTCAGCTACACACATTCATTAACAATTATCCTTCATCATTTTCCTGGTCTCACATAAAATATTTGCAAATAGTTAATATTTTGTTTACATATGTATGTGTGAGTGTGTGTGTGTGTGTATGTATATATATATGGTTCTACCTCACATAAACGAAACACCACAACACCGACAACACAATCACCGACACCACATAACCGACAGTACAAAAACACGAAATCCCACATGCCCGACAACGAAATAACCGACGGTACACAAACACGAAACCTCATACACTTCACACACCACAATCAACAACCAAAACACATTCCCCGTCCAGAAACCACATACACAACACAAGCACACCAAAATCCATACAAACCCACACTAAACCTCACATACACAACTACCTACAACCCTAACCCAAACCCTAACCCTAAGGTCCGTCACTACGACACTTACCTGGCCCGCTCCTAACCCTAACTCACTTATCCGCCCTAACCCAAACACAATCACTACGACACTTACCTGACCCGCTCCTAACCCTAACTCACTTATCCCGCCCCTAACCCAAACACAATCACTACCGCACACTTACCTGACCCGCTCCCTAACCCTAACTCACTTAACCCACCCCTATCCACACTTACCTTACTCGCACCCTAACGTCCGTCACTACCGCATACTTACACAGCCTTTTCCCATGTCGGCATCCTCGGCGTGGGTGCTTTCATCCGTCGGGTCGGTCTTCTGCTTGTCAATCTTCTAGGTCCCGTCGCGTCGGTCTTCTGCGCTGTCGATCTTCTGGGGCTCGCGATTTCCCTGTCGATGTTCCGGCGTGTCGTTAAAGTGAGGTAGAACCATATATATATATATATATATATATATATATATATATATATATATATATATATATATATTTTGAAATATATACATATATAAATATACATATATATATATATATATATATATACATATATATATATTTATTTATGTATGTATCTTATCTATATCTGTACATATAGATATATGGATGTATATGTGTTTGTGTGTGTGTGTGTATATAGATAGATGTCTTTAGTTATTTATTTGTCTTTGCTGAGTGGGAATCCTATTTTCAACAGAGGTCTGGTGAGATAAGCTTTAAGAGATTCAGTTATGACACTCCATGACAGAAAAAAATATTTACAAAGGTACATTACATAGTTCTTAAGACATCTACGTATAAACAACTTCTGCAGGGAAACTCTACTAAGAAAAACAGGTGTTTCTTCTGTGGTGACATTATATGTTATATTAAATTCCAAGTATAAAATATTTAGTATGCAAACAATTTATGTGCAATATATGTGATAAGGAGATATTTGATATGGACTTCTAGGACATGAGTAAGGTGAGTTACACTATAGATGTTAAGAAAATTAAAATTGAGGTAAGGAGTGTGAAACAGCTGGTAGGTAGATAATTAAAAGTCATTCCACACTGAGCTAATCAGAGGAAGGGCACTGAGTCAACTAATCTATGATATATAACATTAAGTATCCTGTTTTTTTGCTTATTTTTCCGAGTTATTTATAGCACTTTTATTGTCTGCATATACATTTCTAGCTAGTTTCACTATGTGTGAAGTATTAACTAGAAATTTTCTACAATTGTTAAGCATCTGGTTGGGTTTGTTTGTTCTAATTTCCTGCTAAGGAGTGTATCATATAACCTGTTTGTAGTTAAAAGCATTCTCTAGAGTCTCCTTGCTCCTTAATCTGTTTAAACATTTCGCAGTTTTTTCACCTAAGTAGTGTGGGTGGTGTAGCATTGTCCATATTCAGGCTTGTGTTTTGGGCCTAGTTTGTTAGTAGAGGCTGTGTGTCTGAAAACATGCTCCAGGCCATTGTAGTTTAGCCAATGCCAGTATAGCATTTCAGTGAGAGTGAATTGTTTATGGTCATTGGTTGATTGTGATTACCTGGACTATGGCTTGGAGTAAGCAACTCATTGGTTCTTTCAAGCTTTGTTTTAAAAGGTGTTTCAGGTTTCAACTTTGTTACTTAAGAAGTTAACTTGTGAGTGTTTCTGCCATTTCATACTGAGCTAATCAGAGGAAGGGCACTGAGCCAAGTAATCTGTGATGTATAACATAAGTATCCTGTTTTTTTTGGTTATTTTATGAGTTATTTACAGCACTTTTATTGTCTGCATATACTTTTCTAGCTAGTTTCACTGTGTGTGATGTATTAACTAGGAATTTTCTACAATTGTTAAGCATCTGGTTGGGTTTGTTTGTTCTGTTTGGTGGTTTTGCAGTTGCCCACCCCTTCTGTAAATTTATCTGGGCACTCCTCCCAGTCTAGTGTC
This sequence comes from Protopterus annectens, assembly GCF_019279795.1. Taxonomy (NCBI): domain Eukaryota; kingdom Metazoa; phylum Chordata; order Ceratodontiformes; family Protopteridae; genus Protopterus; species Protopterus annectens. Next base: position 3,405 of record NW_025052106.1, on the reverse strand, counting down.
ATTACCTCATTCTACCCAATCCATGGAGAACATTTGAGAAGGCCAACCCACTTAGTTTCTGCTCCTCCTGTTTGTAAGCCTCTGAGCCCCCAAGCCTTTCTGTGTTGTAGGGAAGCCTTCTAGCTTAATTTTGTTTTTAGGACTAGCCAGTTTTCTAGTTTCAGCACTCAAATCTGTTTCTTTGAGCTCAGCACTTGTTCAGAATTCATTGTAAGCACTAAATAAGCTACAGATTACTACAGCACTCAACTTTCCTCACTTGTCTAGAAGAAAACAGTGTTTAGTACTTAATAAATAAGCACATATCCAGGCATGTCTAAGGGTCAGCTCTAGGTGTTTTCTCCTGCCTACCTGATGAATCTGGGCACTTTTGGGGCAATGCAGCAATTGCCTCATGTACACAGACAACCCTCTCCTCCTACCACCCAACACTACAACCTGTGAGAGATGCACTTATATAGCCAAACTGGAAGCAAAGCTCTCTTCACCCAAGACTGGACTAGACAGTCAAGAGGAGAAGGAAAACACTTACACCACACCACACTCATCACATAGTCCCTCAAAACCTACACTACCAAAACACACACATTTAAACACAAAACACACACCTACATTCGCGGAGGCTCTCAATAAAAATCTACCCAAGCAACAGGGACCACCAAAGCAGAAACGCAAGCAATCTCCACCCCCAGCACAACCCAAAGGACACATAGCCCACAAACTCACGTGCCACTCAACCACAGCCCATAAGGCATAATAAATGTACCCAACACTCTATTCATAGGTGACTCTATAGTCGGGCACACTGATGTTCCACTCACTAAGCTAAACAAGGAGAAAGTTACTGCCAGCTGCCTTTCAGGTGCCAGGATCCACCACATAAAGAACGCACTCAAGTCACTCCACAACAAGTACAAATATGACTCTGTCATTGTCCATGTTGGTGTGAATGACCTGAGACATACCTCCCTGGACTACATGAAAAAAGACATGGAGGAGCTGTCCAATCTTGTAGCCCAGGCAGGTATGACCCTAGCCCTGAGTAGCATCCTGCCATTACCCAGAATGATACCACAGTACAAGGACAAAATGATTGACTTCAACAAGTGGCTCAGCTTCTGGTGTTACTCTAAAGGGATCCAGTATCTGTCTGCCTGGGATGAAATGATCGACAAACCACGATGCTTTGCCAGAGATGGCCTGCACCTGTCGCCCTTGGGATTCTGGATACTAGCAAAGGCTCTTGCCACACCTATAGTGCCTTTTTTAGGCAAGGTTCAAATGACAAATTCACCACTGTAACATATACAAGCAAGCAAAATCTGAGGGTAATGCTACATAATGCTAGAAGTCTAAACCTCAAAATGCACTCACTCGAGGCACTCCTTAAAATGGAGAACTCTATGCAGTGACAGAGACCTGGTTTAAAGATCCAGAGAGCACCCCTGCATTACCAGGCTATAATTCATACCACACCTTTCAGCCACCTAACCTGGACCGAAACACTAAAGGCGGTGGCATGTCCATATTCATTAAAGATCCTCCATGCTAGTTGCTCAGCATAATGCATCTGAGATTATCCAAGTGCAACTAACTCTGGCCAAGACCGCAATCCAAATTGTAGCTTGTTACAGCTCCCCCACCATGCCCCAGGATTCCACTCCTCATTTCTTTATACACTGGGAAATATTAGGGTACAACCTAACCCCCTAATAATGGGCGATTTCAACTACCCCACCATTAACTGGGAAAACTCTCATGTACCAACTCTTGTGTTGAACGTTTTCTGAATTCATCAATTCCATCACCTTGGATCAACTTATCCACACCCACCAGGGGCAGCAGTATCCTAGACCTGGTCATTATCAACATGGGCAACCAGTATTCACACCAGAGGTCAATTCCTCATTGGTCAGATCTGACCACAAGCTAATCACCCTAGACATCCACATCCCACCCCCACCTCCCCATTAGGGAATCCACCATAAAAATTTTTTCCAAAGCCAACTTCACGCTTCTTAAGACAGAAGTGGCAAACTTCACGACGGACAATAGAGGTACTACTGCTTAATCCTATACAAATGCACTTTATAAGCACTTACATGAGTGCATGGATCGTGCAATCCCTAACAGAACCAAGATGCTATTCTCCAAAAAAAGGAAGCCAGTCTGGTGGTCCCCTGCCATAAATAAAACTCTACAACAGAAGAAAGAAACTGTTTCAAAAAAGAGTAACATCCTATGATGGGAGTAACTCCGTGGTCAGCCTCAGTAAGAAGCTGAGATCCCTCATAAAATCCTCCAAAGCTAGTTACAAAAACAAAATTGCCACTGATACTGAAGACAACCACAAATCATTCTATAGCTAGTCAAGAATCTCAATGGCAACACTCAGATCTGCTCTTAGTTACAGCACAATGGCACTAAATGTACAGAGTAAACGACAAGAGGCCAGCAATAAATGGTCCTGAAGTATAAAACAACTATAACCAATACGTACGCATGGCTTAAAATAATCCTTTATTAAACAGACCAGTTTCGGCAACCAATGCCTTCTTCAGTGTATCAAGATAATAAAAAAGTGACCCAAAACTCCCAACTATTTATAGACACACCCCACCTATGAGATTGATGGAAAATACCACCAGTGAATACTAAAAGAAAAAGATGCCAAAATTTAAACAACTTATAATCAAAATAAATAAATGCAACCATGTCTGGACAAAATATCACATATATAAAAACAAATTGTACATGAAGAAGGAAAATAAATATGAAAAAAACCCACACATTAAACTGATGCAAATCAATATTCCAGAAAAATAAATACATATGAATTTTGATATAGTTGTAGACATATATCATGTGAACTGTCATGATCATAAAGAACCTCACATACAAAGCCTAAAAATAACAAATAAATGTTCCAACAGAAAATATGTGGTTAACAAATGATGATATGTCCAAATTAGGAAATGTGTACTTCATCAAATATTCCAATAATATTCCTTCCAATATATGTACATGTAGCATGTACATATGCCTTTTGTTCTTCTCCCTTGGACCCAATATGACACATTGAGAAACTGTAAAAAAATATAAGAAATAGAAAATAAACATACAGGTTAACTATTAACATGTAATATGCATATACTATATTAATAGAAATCCATAAAGTAAAAAGGATGCCCAAATCAATGTATATGAAAAAAGGGAACATGAAATGTACCAACCTAAATGTTTAAAATTATAAGTGGTCATTTAGTCCTGGAGGAAATAGGGCACCCAATGTGATGATCCAATGTTGTTCCTTAGTAAGTATTTTATGCCATCCCTGGGATTGCTATGATCACCCAGAATTCTATCTATAATCATAAAGAATTTTGTTTGAATATGGCAAGGCAT
>NW_025052105.1:0-11825 GCF_019279795.1 Protopterus annectens | reverse complement strand
ACCTTTTCCTAAAACCCCGGGGAAAACCCAATGGGACCATATCTATGTCATGCTCTATGTAGGCATTTATAAGCCTAGCCAGAATGTGTTTGGCTTTCGCCGCCCATTTAAAATTTATTTTGCTATGCCCTTTTTCGAGGTTAGTATACTGTGCCTCTGTCTAACAGTGACACAGACGTGATACCCGGGGTAAACCTATGATCTCCCATCCACTCATCAAGATTCCTCTTGAAGAGAGTCAATGAGGGACTCTGCCTAACCTGGACTGGGATTTTATTCCAGAGTGAAGGGAGCCTTTGGGTTATAAATCTGTCCCTCCGGCATGTCCTATTTATTTCAGTGCTGAGGTTCAAGTCTCTTGAGCACGTAGCTTGATGGGATTTGGATTTTCTGAGGTGCAGCATGTCCATTAATTCCGGGTTGGACATGGCTTTATACGTCAGGCACAGATCGCCTCTGAACAGGCGGTATGCCACTGAGTAGAGCTGGAGTTTCTTTAACCGGGCAGCATATGGTATCTGTTTGAGCCCTATGATCCTCTTGGTGAGGTACTTTTGGGGTCTTTCCAGTTGCTGCAGGTGTCTGGTAAGGTACATCCCAAAAGGGGCATTGTACTCAATTATGGGCCTGATGAGGGATGAGTAAAGAGGCATGATGACCTCCCCTGATCTAGATGTGAATCCCTTCATGAGTAGGTGGGCTATATAAAATGTTTTTCTAACCACTTTGGCCACGTGGTTGTCAAATGAGAGATTGCTATCAACTTGGGTCCCCAGGTCCCTAATTACTTCTTCTGTACTTAATGGCTTACCACCTATGTGGTAATTTGTGAGCACTTTGTTTTTGCCAAAGGGATGACTATACACTTTTGGCATTTAGCTTGAGGCCATGGCTCTGGCACCAGTTGTCTGTTTCTATGAGGCCCTTTTGGAGGATGCTTGTGTCAGCTTGAGAGTCGATTATGGCGCCCAGTTTGCAGTCATCTGCGAACTTGGTCAGCCACAGTCCTTCCATGTTGGCCTGTACCTCCGAGAAATATATACCGAACAAGAGAGGTCCCAGGACTGAGCCTTGTGGGACACCACTTCTAACTGGTTTCAAGTCTGACATGGCTCCAGCAATTCTAACCATGTGGGTTCTGTCCTTGAGCCAGTTTGCAATCCATCTAGTGACATAGGGGTTTATATTTAAGCTGGTGAGCTTATCTATAATGCCCGGGTGGGGTATTGTATCGAAGGGTTTTGCGAGGTCCAGGTAGGCTGTGTGGACCACCTTCCCTCAATCAATGGCCTTGGTGACTGTTTCAAAAAAATCAACCAGGTTTAAGAGGCAGGATCTGCCCTTAACAAAGTCGAACTGGGTAGGATCCAGTGTCTGTAGGTCCCCAATATCTTTATTTATGAGGTCCATGATGATCCTTTCCATAGCTTTGCAGAACAAGCTAGTCAGGCTTATGGGGCGATAGTTTCCAGGATCCGTTGAGGCACCACCTTTGTGGAGAGGGACCACTGTTGCTGTACGCCACTCTTTGGGCACATATCCTGTAGTAAGGCTGAGATTGAACAGTAGTTTTATGTTTGGGTTTAGATCTTCTTGGAGTTCATGTAGGACGCAGCCCAGGACACCGTCTGGTCCCATTGATGCTGTGTTTTTTGCTTTGGAGAGGGCGGCTCTTACCTGAGCATCTGAGATGTCAGGGGGGGCAGCACTCTGCTGGGATAGATATTTGCCCTTTTGTGGGGAGGGGGGGAGAAGTTTGCACTGAACCTGTCAGCTAGGATGTTGGCAATGTCTGTGGGTTCAGTGTATTTTTTGTCATTTTAGACTAATTCTGAGCATATCTGGGAATTACCACCCAGGTTCCTAACATAACTAAAGAAAGCCTTGTGATTATCCTTAGTGTCCTGTGCGATTTTTCTCTCGAAGCTGGCCTTAGACAATTTTATGAGTACCCGTAGTTTTTTGCTAATACTGATCAGTGATGCCTTCTCTTTTTGGGATTTTGCTCTATCATTTAGTAGCTTCCTCCTTCTATTGTATAGATTGTTTATGGCTGGGGTCCACCAGACAGGACGTCTGCCTTTGGAGGATTGGGTCTTGGTTTTATTTGGGATCGCATGATCCATGCATTCCTGAAGGTGTTCATAGAATGCATTTATAAAGGATTCTGCGGTCTGGGCCATATTTTCCACAGGCCCAGGGGCTTTGAAGGATTCCACCTCAGTTTTGAGTAGTGTGAAATTTGCTTTAGAAGTTTTTCACTGTGGTTTTCTGGGCAGGGGGTGGGGTTGGGATGTGAATATCCAGTGAGATTAGTTTATGGTCTGATCTTACCAGTGAGGGATACACTTCTGGTCTGGAGCATAGAGTCCCCATGTTGGTGATGATCAGGTCCAGTATGTTTTCCCCCCATGGGAGTGGTAACAAGTTGTTCCATAGCATTTGAGTTTATAAATTCTAGGAACCTTTGGGCTAGGGTGTTGGAGCTAGAGTAATGCTCCCAGTCTATGTTTGGGTAGTTGAAGTCACCCAATATAATGGTGTTTGGAGAGACCTTCATATTTTCTAGTGTTCTCAGAAAGGCCGAGTGGGGTTCCTGGGTTTGGGAGGGTGGTCTGTAGCAGGCTATAAATTGGAAGGCAGTTTTACCCACTGTTAGTTGCACATGGATAGTCTCTGATGCTTCGTGCTTTGCCACCAACCTGGAGGTGTGGGTATCTTTGAAGAATATCGATACTCCCCCTCCTTTTGTGGTTCAGTCCAAGTTTTGGGACCAAAAAGCATGGTATGAGGTATAACCTGCTAGTGCTGGGGTGCTCTCAGGAGCCCTGAACCAGGTTTCTGTTACTGCACAGATATCGATGTTCTCCATGCTAAGGAGAGTTTCGAGTGCGTGCATCTTGAGGTTTAGACTTCTGGCATTGAGTAGCATTACTCTTAGTTTCTTATCCCTTGTGATACCTATGGAGGTGGGTTTGTCTTTTGAGCCTTACCTAAAAAAGGCACTATGGGGGTAGCAAGAGCCTTTGCCAATATCCGAAAGCCCAGGGGTGACAGGTGCAAGCTGTCCCTAGTAAAGCATCGTGGCTTGTCGAGCATATCATCCCAAGCTGACAGGCATTGGATCCCCTTTGAATGACACCAGTACTTAAGCCAATTGTTGAAATTGATCATCTTGTCTTCATATTGTGGCATCATTCTTGGTGAGGGTAAGATGCTACTCAAGGTCAGGGTCATACCGGCCTGGGCTACATGCTCAGAGAGCTCCTTTATGTCTCTTTCATGTAGTCCAGGAGGTACATCTCAGGTCATTCACACCAGCATGGACAATGACTGAGTCATATTTGTACTTGCCTTGGAGTGACCTGAGTGCTTGTGTTATGTGGCGAATCCTAGCGCCCGACAGGCTGCTCACCGTGACCCTCTCCTTGTTCAGCCTGGTGAGCGGGATGTCAGTGTGCCTGACGATAGAGTCACCTATTACAAGTGTATCAGGTGTGTTGTTTAGTCTTAAGGGCTGTGACTGTTTGGCACACTGGCTTTGTGAGATATGTGTTGCATGTGTTTTGTTTTGGGGTAGCGGTTGCTTGGGTGTCTGCTTTGGAGGTCTCTGCTGCTTAGGCAGATCTTTATTTAGAGCCTCAGTATGTTTTGTGTGATTATGTGTTTGGTTTGCTGTCGTGGTAGGTCTATGTGAGACTGGAATTGTAGTGAGTGTGGTTTCCTTCTCCTCCTGACTGGTTATGCCAGTACTGAGTTGAGAGAGCTTAGCCTCCAGTTTGGCTATATGGTTGCATCTCTCACATGTGTTGGAATTTGTTGGGAGGAGGAGAGGGTTGTCTGTGTACATGAGGCAGTTGTAACATTGCCTCAAGATTCCCAGATTCACCAGCTGGACCGGAGGAGATTGACAACTGACCTTTGGACATGCTAGAATAATATTGGGAATTCCTTAATAATTGAAAACAAGGGCCAGTGGGGAGTGAGGGTGTAGTGCTTTTAATTTTAGTGCTGACTTATATAATTGCTTTAGTGAGCAAGTGCCAGGTAACTTAAGTGCAATGTGTTACAGGTAACTTAAATGCAAAAATGACAAACAGTAACTTTCTTCAAGTGAAACAAGGAAATAAGTACAGTAAGCAATGCAGATATCACTAGTGATCCACAGAAGCACTGAGAAGCCGCGTATTAGGTGGAATTAGCGTTCCAGGGAAATAACAAGCAAACAAGCATATAAACAAAGCTAGATTCAGCAGGCCTGGATCTAGTCTATGCTACAGCAAACAAGGTGTACCAATTTCAGTAAGATACAGTTCAAATATTCAGGCACTATAAACCTTTAACCAGAAATTCCCAGCTCAGAAGGACAGAGACCAGCCTCTTCTCCCACAAGAATGCAGACCACGAACCTTCTCAATGTAAAATAACTGGCCTGAAGCCCAAGTGCTTAAACCAGAACTAATACACTTTAAGAATAACAGACATTGGGCTCTCAATCAGCAGTTCCCAACATAGAAGGATGTAAGCTACCTGTCCTGCCACCACAGTGCATGCCACAAACCTTCCTAATGTAAAACAACTGGTCTGAAGCCCAAGTGCTTAATCCAAAAGACTTAGAATGATAGCTACACTTTAATCAAGTTACTACCAAGCAGTAATAAATACAATTGAATACTTTAGAGAATGCCTGGATTAGTGCTCAAGTGGTAAAAACCTGTAAATCCTGCAATCACGCCAGTGACTCAGTATTCTCCAATTACATAGCAAAAATTTGGAACTCACTTCTTCCTGACTTAACCCTCGAACCCGCTCTAACAAAATTTAAGATTGCGGCAAAATATTATTTCACCAACCACTGGATATGTTCCTGCTCTAGCCCAGGTTACTCTCCCTCCTCAGGCTACCTCTCTGTTATGCTCATTGCTTTATATTTTTCTCTTACTCATTTCTTCTGGCATTTCTTCTCAGTTATTATATTGCTCCCTACACCTTACTCCTCAAACATACTCCCTAATTTTCTCTCAGCTTATTATCTCCTGCCATATTTCTTTGTATTAATTGTTATCTGAACTGTTGGTATTATATTTTTAACTGTATTTGTTAAATTATTCTTGTATTTCTGGAGCTTTTCTCCCCGGTCCTCCACTGAAAATGGATATGTATCCAGTTGGACTTTCCCGGTTAACAAATGTAAAATAAAAATAAATAAATAAATTATATAAGTTTGTGTGTATACCATCCTGATTATGTATGCCTGCGTGTATACCATCCTGATTATATATGTTTGTGTGTATACCATCCTGATTATGTATGTCTGCGTGTATACCATTCTGATTATATATGTTTTGTGTATACCATCCTGATTATGTATGTCTGCATGTATACCATCCTGATTATATATGTCTGTGTGTATACCATCCTGATTATGTATGTCTGCGTGTATACCATCCTGATTATATATGTTTGCGTGTATACCATCCTGATTATGTATGTCTGTGTGTATACCATCCTGATTATATATATGTTTGTGTGTATACCATCCTGGTTATGTATGTCTGTGTGTATACCATCCTGATTATATATGTCTATATGTGTATACCATACTGATTATCTATGTCTGTGTGTACAGCATCCTGATTATCTATGTCTATGTGTGCATACCACCCTGATTATATAAGTCTGTGTGGGTTCCATGTTTGTCTGTCTCCCTGATACCTGTCATCCTCATACTTTACCACCCACAACCATCCTTTAGTACCTTACTCATCTTCTTTTCTTTTGTGAAAATTAAAAACAATGGTCTGTTCTCCCAAAAAGCATTAAAAATACTCTTCCTTCCCCCACAATTCATGCCTTATGTTTACCTTTCTACTTTTATCTTGGCTTGGTGTCCCACAATTTCCCCACATTCTTATGCATCCCATTTCCTCCCCATTTGTTGGCTGAATAGGGATACCACTTTGCTGCACAGAGTCAGATTTTTCTTTCTGTTGGCATGTGCATTCAGCTATGATGCTGTTCTTGTGATGACCAGCTGCTAACTGCATTTCCCTGCATTGTTTACAGGGTTTCAGACATGATAGTCTGCATTAACTCTGAATTCTTTAACCAGAAATTCCCAGCTCAGAAGGGCAGAGTCCAGCCTCTTCTCCCACAAGAATGCAGACCACGAACCTTCTTAATGTAAAATAACTGGCCTGAAGCCCAAGTGCTTAAACCAGAACTAATACACTTTAAGAATAGTGCTGTCCCTGCCACATGCTAGCACAGGGCTGTTCATTTCATCACTACTGTATCTCTGTTTTTGTATGCAGTGGTATGCTTGGCATGCAGGTGCTATCCTCATCATCATCATCTTTCGGCTGTTCCCGTTAGGGGTCGCCACAGCGGATCATCTGTTTCCATTTCTTCCTGTCCTCTGCATCTTGCTCTGTCACACCAATCACCTGCATGTCCTCTCTCACCATATCCATAAACCTTATCTTAAGCCTTCCTCTTTTCCTGTTACCTGGCAGCTTCATCCTTAACATCTTTTTTCCAGTATACTCTGCATCCCTCCTCAGCACATGTCCAAACCAACGTAATTTTGCCTCTCTGGCTTTGTCTCCAAACCTTCCAACCTGGGCTGACCCTCTAATATACTTATTCCTAATTCTGTCCACCCTCTTCACACCCAGTGTAAATCTTAACATCTTTAACTCTGCCACATCCAGCTCTAACTCCTGCCTTTTTGTTAATGCCACTGTCTCCAAGCCATATAACATAGTTGGTCTCACTACCCTCTTATAGACCTTCCCTTTCACTCTTACTGGTACTCGTTTGTCACAAATCACTCCTGACACTCTTCTCCACCCACTCCATCTTGCCTGTACTCTCTTCTTCACCTCTCTTCCACCATTACTCTGAACTATTGACCCCAAGTATTTAAACTCATCCACCTTTGCCACCTCTACTCCTTGCATCCTCACCATTCCTCTATCCTTCCTCTCATTCACACACATATATTCTGTCTTAGTCCTGCTGACCTTCATTCCTCTTCTCTCTAGAGCATACCTCCACCTCTCCAGGGTCTCCTCCATCTGTTCACTACTCTCACTACAGATCACAATGTCATCTGCAAATATCATAGTCCACAAGGACTCCTGTCTGATGCAGGTGTTATCTTCTGCTTATTAAATCTTTAATTACCTATCTGCTATTTTGTACAACTACCTGTTTGAAAATTAGGACAGCTTAGGCATGCAGCACCTTATCCCATCCAAATAGTCTGACAACATTTTAAATAAGGAGAATGAAACACAACCAAAGAATCTGTTATTATTATAATTAAGGCCAACTTGCATGTAATGTAAGAAATGTCTGACCTCTTTAAATAAAGATGTTAGACAGTACATTGTGAAATGAAGCTTAAATGTTGTTAAACACTAAAAACCAATATACAATAAAATGAAGGGTCTGACATGATTTATTATTAGTAAAGTGCTTAAAATATTATATTTCATTAAAATAAAGTGATTTAGAATAAAAGCAATCACATTTTAAGCTTTCCAGTGCCTTATGAAGGTGTGTGATGTTATAGCTATGTGACACTCCCCGGGATTCATGAACCTTGCGCCAGGCGCATGCATGGCGTAGGCGCCACAACGCCAGACATGGCCACCGAGCGATTCAGGTACGATCCAATTCCACGTGCACCACCGGCGTATGCCTGAGTTGCGCCTCCTCCGGTGTAGGTATGTTAAACACCCCATGTGCGGTGTTGCACCATGCAAATGAAGGCATGTAGCGATTCACGAAGTGGCGCAGGAGTAGCATAAGGGCACGGCAATGTAAACCAAAAGAAACGATTAACATATATCCAAACATGACATAGGAGTAACGGAAGGCTGTCAACATCAGGTGTCATACTGGTGCAACATGCCAATGGCGAAAGACACCGAGAATGTCAAAAGAAAACATGCAGAAAATGTAAATAATGGCATAAATGGTATGTACACAGAAACCACAGCAGAACCCCAGGACATGTCCGCGGAAGGTGCGGAACAATGAAATAATATGACAATGTCATAAAAGCAGTATAATACACATCAGCTTCACAGCCACAATACACCATAGTATGCATGGAAAGCCACAACCACAGCCCAAGGGTTGCCAAGGAGTGGCGGCAGTGTCCGGCGCCGTAACCATGTATTACTAGTCAATGCCATGCAAATGAGGCAGATAATACAGAATCGCAAAACCCCCGCCGGCGTAAGGCTGCAACAAATGGCGCAGCGCTAATACACCGAGGAGTGGCCTAGAGGGAATACATGTCAATCGCAGAGGGGTGTGCCACTGTAGGAGGAAGCACATTGGAGCCCAGCAAACATGGGCTGTACAATGCACATCACAGCATCAGGACTGGCGTGTGAGGAAATAGATGCACTGAGAGTACACACTGCGTGCACAGATGCATGTGCACGAGGGTGACTACGTTCCCCAACCCAGTCATGTGACGGCCGCCTCGTCAACAACCACGGCTACAGGAAGGTGATGCGGAGAATATGAGGAAATGCGGAAGCAGTGTAATTGGAGTCGTAATGAGCAATCAACACCAATCAACCCACGAAGGGCAATCAGTGGCAGCTGACAACTCTGCATGCAGAATCCGCATAAAGCGGAAAGGGAGGCATATGAATGCAAAGAAAGTAGGGATGTAGCAGAATTGCAAAGAGCGAACCGATACAGCACAGCCAAGTAGAGGTAGCATAACAGCGGCAGACAAAATGCATGATATGCCATGTGCCTGCAGGATGCACTCCAGGGCAATAGTAGGTGCAGCGTGCAGAAACAGTAAGGTAAGGTGTAAAGCTAAACCAATGCAGGCAAGTGTAATGTAACACCAAAGGCAACAGCGTTGCAGTGCCAGCGGTAAAACACGTAAGATAATCCCACAGATACGGCCGCTGACACACCCAATGACATCACGGGTGTACAGCACAACAGTATAAAGTGTGAATGCACACAACACACAGCGCATATTCCCAAACGCTGCACTTTGGGGTGTAAACACGGGGAACTTTTAAAATGTATATGCTGGGTGCCGCCATGGCGTGATGCATCGGCATGTGTCAGAGACAGGCGGAGTTGCGGAGGAGGGTGCTGACAACTACCGTGAGCCTCAGAGTAGAAGGAGAGTGTTCAGACCAAGGGTAACCTACCAGGGGCTTCAAGACCTGGAGATAGTAGAGCGTTACAGGGTGGACAGGGACACGTTACAGCAAATAGTGGAGCTGTGCCCGGCCACGCCTGAGAACAAGAGACAACAGAGGCCAGCCCAGTGGACACAAAGGTATGTGTAAGCTTGCGAATACTGGCAACAGGTACCTTTCAAGGCCAACCGGGGATATAATGGGCATCTCACAGGCATCAGCATCCAGGGTACTACACCAGTTTCTGGATGCCATGTTCTGACATGCCCATGAGTATATATACTTCCCCAGATCTCAGGAGGTTGGCTAGCAATATCGCCACTTCCACCGTGTGGCACAATACCGGAGGTACTGGGTGCGATAGACTGTACGCACATAGAAATCAAGTCACCACCGGGAGCACGGTGAAGCTACATAAACCGCAAGGATTCCCTCCATCAATTGCCAGGTTGTGTGCAATCGGGCATTATCATGGATGTGTGTGCTGGCAGCCCTGGAAGCTACCACGACTCCCATATCTGGCATGCCTCACAGCTGTATCAGGTATTCACCAGGGGGGACATCACACAAGGTCACCTTGTGGGGGATGCTGGCTATGCACTGGAGCCGTGGATGATGACACCCATCAGAAATGCACACACACACATGCCAGAACGCCATAATGAGGCACACGCACAAACCAGAATAATCATAGAGCGTGTGTTTGGGATGTTGAAATCACAGTTCCAGTGCTTGGATACATCCAGTGGAGCCCTGCAGTACTCTCCAGGCACATGTGCCCACATATTCATAGTATGTGCCATGCTACATAATATGATCCTGCGGAAACAACTGGTGCAGGGGCATAATGGTGTTGGGCCACCGTCCGCCACAACTGCCAAGGCAAGCACAGGCAAAAGCGTTCCAGTGCCATGAACACACTGTGCCAGCCCAGTAGGCAGGCGGAGGCGCACCCAATATGCCTATGCTGTGGCAAAGAGGGAACCTATAGCACATACTCTGACAGCCTGGGCCCCATGGACTGACACCGCCCTACCTGCACACACAGTGAAATGGACAGCACACAAACATGGCCGCCCGTAATGTGTACCGTATGGGCGGTCCATGTGTGACTCAACATAGGTAGCACCCAAACACTGCACCCAACAGCCAGCGGAGCATGGGCCAACACCTCAACCGTACTCGGGTCCCACAGCAGGCAGGCGTAATGCTGCCACGGTCGCCGCAAGGTGTATACATATGTACATATGTGCATACACAGATATGGAGATAGATATCATTACGTACGTGAAATATATGTACACATACACAGATATAAAGTACAACAGGTAAAACAGGGAATCTACAGGGATGCAAGGTGACAGAAGTAAGACGCAAAATCTCTACATAGTAAACATAGTGAGCGACAACCAGTATCGGGATGGTGGACAGAACAGGGAGCGTCACCCATGGAAAGGTCAACCTACCTAAATGCATATTCAGCAGTCGGGATGATCGCCAGGCCACGGTACAGTAACAGGACATGCGGGTAATATTCTTAGGATATGAGGGCGGAGGTAGACACCACCGCCGGTGATGCGAACACTTGTGGGTACTGTGTGCAACCGTCCCTGCGACAGCGGCAGTATGTGTATGTGTGAGGTGAGGGTGTTGTGTGTTCCGCTGTGCGAGTGTAATGTGTGTGCCACTGTAAAATGTGTATGTAGGTGACATGTGACAGGCGGAGTGGAATAACATGTGTAGGCATACAGCATAGGAACCACAGGCGTATGTAAGGCAGTACCCACAAAGTAGTACTGAGAGCTCCTCCCTGGCTAGGCGCGTGGCGACATAACACGATGCAAAGCAAAAATGTCCCAGAATGTACCACAGGAGTATAGCCAACATGAGATGCAAAGGACGCATGTACAAACCATGACCGTATGTATGGCACCGATATGTTAATTTCAAAACGATACGTCGGCAACGTTACACAGCAATAGTCATGTACCGCGTAAATACGCATGTGCTACCCCGGCACCGATCGTGGTCACGTATCGTCCAGTAAACACCGCTGTGTGTTCTACGAGTGTTAAACAAGCAATCGCCACCCGAATAGGTGGCAACCGGTAGCATACAGGCCGTCCCAAGTACAGGACCACAATGACCGTAAATATCCGTGACAAAAATGCCAGGGATAGTCGGCGTATGCGAACAGCCGCAGATATACTACCGATGTGACGGAGGAATACATGCAGGAAGCACACATGCAGGCGATACCGACACCAGGCGACATCAACAAAACCTACACTCCTAGAACAACAGACAGGTAACTTGCAGCTCCCCAGGCAGGGATGGAGCACACACACAAGCATACCGTGTATGTATAAATGCAAGGCCCACAACCGTGCCGTCACCCACAGCCGCCGATATACCCCATCGCACATATCAAAGGGATACAAGCCGCAATAGCAGCAAGAACATACAGGCAGTCAATGACAGCGGCATAACCGCAACATCTCGCGTGGGAAACACTATCAGCAGAGGTAACACAGAAGCCCAGGCTAAGCAACGTGGCATGTGTGCACATATGCAGGAGCACTTCATTCACCCCGCCCACTGCAAACGCCATGTAGGGTACTACATGCATCACTG
>NW_025052104.1:0-11844 GCF_019279795.1 Protopterus annectens | reverse complement strand
CATGTATTATGTGGAACAGAGAAGCCAATGGCCAAATATAAGGCCATTGGCATTAAAAGGCACACAAATTTTATAAAAATAAAGCTTTTATTTTTTTGGGCTGATCCCGGACATTTAAGCTAAGGGCAGCGGTGCGCAAACATGGGGTTGTCAAAAATTTAAAAAAAAAAGCCTTTTTAACAGAAATCTGCATTTTCCTATTATAGTCAATGGCAGGCAGAATGTGAACAAGATAAAGGAGCACTGGTTGCCAAGGGGAAAGGGTGTGCTTGAGAATTGTAACTATGGACCTGCACACTGGGGCATGCAAATGAAGGGACCTATACTGAATCCTGAATTTCTTATACCACTGGAAGCCTGCACCTAATCATGCAGGTGCAGGGAATGGAGATACCATGTAGGCTGGACAAGAGGATGATTTCAGTAGGGGGTGTGTCATGCCTGGTGTAAACTTATTGGAGCCCTGTGGTCTGTGTTTGCTATTAGCTAAGCAGAGCTAAGGAAGGGGTGTGTGTCTCACATTGTTGAGCACTTTTTCCCTGCTTAAACGGGTGTGTTTAAACCAAAAAAAAAAAAAAAACAGAACATAGCAGCTCAGTTCACATCTGAGCACTAGGTATGCGCGACACACCTCAGGGTTTAAATGATAAGGCAATGGGAAGGGAAAACAGCAGTAGAAAGGCAATCAAGGAGAACTAGCATAGCTGGCAGGTGAAATGTATCAGAATCGGCCAATTACACAGGCAGCAGCCCAGCCCAGCACAGTACTATAAACTATGCAAACCCCTTTCAGTCTGGTTTTTCCCACAAACTCTACATCACCGGTGTACACAGATGGGGAAATTTAGCTGATAAAACCAACAAAATAATAGGGGCTGCTGTTGCTCTCATACATCGATATGTGCAAGAGGCTCAGGGTGGTGAGGATGTGAATGCTGATGACCATCCCACAGTAAGGAGGAGGAGAAGAGGGTACAGACCCAGGGTAACCTACTAGGGCCTACATGAGATGGAGATAGTGGAGCGCTATAAGGTGGACAGGGGCATTCTACAGCAAATTGTTGAACTGTGCCGGCCCTGCCTCACACACAGAACCAACAGAGGAGAATCCATCCCTGTGGATACCGAGGTATGTGTAGGATTGCAGAATACTAACCACAGTACCTTCAAAGGAGCAACTGGGGATATCATAGGAATGTAATGAGCATCAGCATCTAGGGTTCTCCACCAGTTTGTGGATGCTATGTCATCCATCACATGCCGTGAGAGCACATATATTTCCCCATCACCCATGAAGGGCATGGTTGACCAGCACTATGCCATCTCTTCCACCAAATAGCAGAATACCCTGAGGTAGTGGGTGCAATAGACTGTATGCACATATGCATCAAAGCACCACCGGTGAAAGCAGGTAGGAGTCCCCATAAACTGCAAGGGGATTCCCCTCCCATTAACTTCCAGGTCATATGTGATGCCTAGTGCATTATCTTGAATGTGTGTGCTGGCAGCCCTGGAAGCTATCATGACTCCCACATCTGGCCTATGACACAGCTGTACCAGTCATTTGCCAATAGGAACATCCCATATGGCCACCTAGTAGGGGATGCTGGCTATGCACTGGAGCCGTGGCTGATGACTCCCCTCAGAAATCCATACACACCTGAACAAGAACTCCATAATGAGGCACATGCACAAACCAGAATCATAATAGAGGGTGTGTTTGGAATGCTCAAGACACAGTTCTGCTGCCTGGACACATCCGGTGGAGCCTTGCAGTACTCTCCAGCTAAATGTATATAATTGTTCATTGTATGTGCCATGCTACACAATATGATCCTGTGGAAACAGCTGCAGCAGGAACAACATGGGGCAAGGCCACAAAGCCCCCCACTATTGCTAAGGCCAGCACAGGCACAGAGGGACTTGGAAGAGTAACCACCTGAGCCTGCTCATGTAGGCAGAAGGAGGTGTGCCCAGTATGCCTAGTCCTTGGCTCAGAGGCAATACATAGTACATACACTGACATGGTAGGGACCCAGGGAATGACATGTCTCTCTGACTCACACATACAGTAAAAGGGATGCCAAATATAACACTACCTGTGCTTTACCATACATAGGGAGTGTACTATGTGCATCCAACATAGTCATCCCTTCAGCACCATCCTCAATACTGCCCAGCCACAAGGTAAGTTACTCTTCCTATCAATTACTTAATGGAGTAGTATGTTCTGATAGTTGTATCTATGGTATGGATGTGAGCATGCAAGGGAATCATGTGGCTGAATGGGATGGCAGGAGATACTGGACACCTATGGGCATGAGTCCATAACAAATACTGTGTCAACACACTAGGGCAGTACTAGACAAGGTGAGACAAATCCCACTGCAGTACATGTGCTGGCCCAAATGTGTCCATGGGACACACACATGCATGTCAGTTAGGCTCACATGCCCACCACCAGCCTCAGCCAGCAAGACAGGTGTAGATGACCATAAAGAAAGGCTGGGCTAAGGCCTTCAATTGATGGCAATGGTGAATAGTCCCCCTCCAGGCCTACACAGACAGAATGCAACAAGTCTAGCAGTTGTATGTTAGTTCTGAAGGGTAAGAAGTCTGAAACTGAAATATAGGTTAATAAAACCTAAGATCTGTACTCCACTGATATGCCTCCAGTCTGCATGATGGATCAGAATACAAAATGATATGGAAGTCAACAGAGTACCTGACATACCAGTACAGTCATAGCACAGTTTACAGTTATCAGGTGTGCCCCCCCCCCCCCACAATCCTATATAGAAATGCAGTAACATGTAAGTGTGAGGATCAGTATCAATAGAGCACAGATTACCTGAGCTGGCCCAGTCTACAGGATAGATTGTTGCATGTGTACAATATGCAGGGGTCTGTGTGATAGGTTGCTGTGTGTTCAATATTGTCTGGAAGTGGTCAGCATGTAGCCATGGAGGGTTGTAACTTGGTGGCCTATGGGAAGTACTGTGGTTGACAGGGCCGTGTTACAAGAACTGCAGTGCCAAAAGCAATGCTTCTCAGCAATACCCATGTCAGCAGTCATCCATACTCACTGTCCAGATGTCAATATCTGTCAAAGTCTGAAAGATGGATATGCCATGAATGTGGGCCCATACATACACACAGTACACAGGTGGAAGTACCTTAGACAGAGTGCATAAAATTTAACTGTCAGCTGCACACAACATTGGAATTGTACAGACAGGTTAGCAGCACATTAGTTGTCCGTGTAGTATGGCATAGTGATGTAGTCTGGCCAATCACTGGTAGACTACAAAAGGCACAGTTATAAAGTAATGAGAGACTGCCTATGTCCCTACACAAGGCAGCATACGGGGAGTGTCCCAGGTATATCTGTGAATCAGCTGCAAGTATCTTCCATATCACACATGCACTCAGCTCACCCCACCATCATCCACAGGTTTATCACAGGTCATATCCTTGCTGTTGGGAATAAGGACAGTATGACCCCACTTCTGTATGTGAATACCCACAGAATGCAGCATGCTGAAAAGCTGTCCTGTGCAGGTGTGTCCCTAGCTGTAAGCAGCACCCTGCCTGCATCCAGACCAATGGATCAATATGGACAGGAACTATTGTCATTAACACCTTGTACACTTACCCTGTCACCCCAGGGGAATCCACTGTCTTGCAGCCTGGGAATGTAGGATTGACAGAATGCAGTGGCCTACTACATATGGCCTGCATCACTAACAAATGGCCTACAGTCATCTCTCAAAGGCCTGTGCCCAACTTATAGTGCCAATGTATGGTATCTCATGAGATCACAACAAACAACCTAACACAGTCAACTGAACACAAATGCAAGGCCATGTTGACAAATCCCAGTAGCATGACCCCCATGTCCCACTGCATGAACTGTGGACCAGTCCATAAATACTGCTGGGATGAAGGGTCAACTATAGGGATACTTTGCAGATATCGCTTGCATAATGTTAGGAAGAGGATAGAATAACAGAGTGGGGGGGTGTAGATGCATGGACATCAAGCAATGTGTGAAGTCTGAAACTCTCATGTGTGCCCATACTACCCCTGCCTGCAAACACAGTAATGGGTGGCTACAAACCTGCTCATAAACCACAATGGGAAGGGGAATGGACCAGATATATGAGCCCTGCCTCTGGGTAACCTGGGGTGAATCTGTACAGCTGAGAGGCATGGCCACAGCAGGATATGGCAATTCTGTTAAGTCAATATATGTACAAGAAGGGGATCCTCAGTCACCATAGTACCAAGGTGCTGGACCATTTACACAGACCCATCAACAAGTGTCTCTAACTACCCCTCCAGAATGGCAAGAGTGTGCAAGAATGTGTAGGCTGTGGACCACAATACTGGACTCAGCTTCATTCATCTTGTATTTCCCAGGAAATAACTGTGAGCAAATAAGTATATCTGTCAGTAGATGATGACATAATACTTCACAGTGTAAAACAGTACATATGTCTGAATATCTCTGCTAACACCAACCATGTAACACAGGCAGCACAGACAGCAATAGTTAGCTCTCCAATCTTGTAGTCCAGGCAGGTATGACCCTAGCCCTCAGTAGCATTCTGCCATCACCCATAATGATACCACAGTACAAGGACAAAATGATTGACTTCAACAATTAGCTAAGCTTCTGGTGTCATTGTAAAGGGATCCAGTATATGTCTGCCTGGGATGACATGGTTGACAGACCACAATGCTTTGCCAGAGATGGCCTGCACCTGTCACCCCTGGGATTCTGGATACTGGCTAAGGTTCTTGCCACCCCTATAGTGCCTTTTTAGGCAAGGTTCAAATGGCAAATTCACCACTGTAACAGGAACAGGCAAGAAAAAACTGAGGGTGATGCTACTCAATGCTGGAAGTCTAAATCTCAAAATGCACTCACTCGAGGCACTCCTAAAAATGGAGAACATCGATATTTGTGCAGTGACTGAGACCTGGTTCAAGGCTCCAGAGAGCACCCCTGCACTACTAAGCTATAACTCATACCACACTTTTTGGCCATGTAACCTGGACCGGAACACCAAAGGCGGAGGTGTGTCCATATTCATTAAGGATATCCATACCTCCAGGCTAGTTGCTCAGCATAATGCATCCGAGGTTATCCAAGTGCAACTAACTCTGGGCAAAACTGCAATCCAAATTGTAGCTTGCTACAGATCCCCCACCATGCCCCAGGATTCCCACTCCTCTTTTCTTGATGTGCTGGAAAATATTAGGGTTCAACCAAACACCCTAATAATGGGCGATTTCAACTACCCCACCATTAACTGGGAAAAATACTCATGTACCAACTCCTTTGCTCAACACTTTCTGGAATTCATAAACTCCAAAGCCCTGGATCAACTTATCCACACCCCCACCAGGGCAACAATATCCTAGATCTAGTCTTTACCAATATGAGTGACCGATGTTCCACACCTGAAGTCAACGCCTTATTGATCCAATCTGACCATAAGCTAATCACCCTAGATATCCACATCCTGCCCCACCCTCCATTAAGGAAACCATGGTAAAAAAATGTCTCCAAAGCCAACTTCATACTTCTTAAGACAGAAGTTGAAAACTTCATGACACCCACGCAGATGGACAATACAGTTGCAACTACTGAATCCTACACGATTGCACTTTATAAGCACTTGCACAAGTGCATGGATTGTGCTATCCCAAACAGAACCAAGATGCTATCCTCCAAAAAAAGGAAGCCAATCTGGTGGGTCCCTGCCATAAACAAACTGTACAACAGAAGGAAGAAACTGTTGCAAAAGAGAGTAAAATCCCATGAGTGGAGGAGCTCCCTGGTCAGCCTCAGTAAGAAGCTGTGATCCTTGATAAAATCCTCCAAAGCTAGTTACAAAAACAAAAGCACCACTGATTCTAAAGACAACCACAAAGCATTCTATAGCTATGTCAAGAATCTCAATGGCAACACTCAGATCTGCTCTGAGTTACAGCACAATGGCAATAAATATACAGACCCAACTGATATTGCTAACATCCTGGCAGATAGGTTCAGTGCTAACTTTACCTCCCTCTCACCCCCTAAAGGGCCCATCTCTATACTGGAAGAATGCATAGTTACTGTAATCATGGCTGCACAGGTAATAACCACACTATCCAAAGACAAAAACACAGCATCCATGGGACCAGGCAACATCCCAGGCTGCATTCTACATGAACTACAGAATGAACTGGCACCCCACCTAAGTACCATGTTCAGTCATAGCCCCACCTCAGGCTTTGTGCCCACTGAATGGCACACAGTGATGGTTATCCCACTCCACAAGGGGGGAGCCACCACAGACTCCATGGAACTATTGCCCTATTAGCCTGACAAGCCTGGTCTGCCAGGACATGGAACGTATCATCATGGAACTTATAAACAAAGACATTGGTAATCTCCAAACTCTGGACCCCACCCAGTTCGGGTTTGTAAAAGGCAGATCATGTCTTCTAAACGTGATAGACTTTTTTCAAGCAGTCACCAATGCCATAGACAAGGATAAGTGGTTCACACAGCCTATCTAGATCTTGCCAAGGCTTTAGACACCATCCCCCACTCTGGAATTATAGATAATCTCACTAAACTAGGTATAAATCCCTATGTCACAAAATGGGTTGCCAACTGGCTCACTGACAGAAACCACACTGTGAAAGTAGCAGACTCCAAATCTGACTTCAAACCAGTGACAAGTGGAGTACTACAGGGTTCAGTCCTGGGTCCTCTCCTGTTTGCTAGCTACTTCTCTGAAGTACAGGTTAACACAGAAGGTCATTGGCTAACAAAGTTCACAGATGACTGCAAACTAGGATCCATAATCGAAACTCCTAAAGATGTGGACATCCTACAAAAGGGCCTCACTGAGACAGATGCCTGGGGTCAAAGCCATGGCCTCAAGCTCAATACCAAAAAGTGCATTGTCTTCCCCTTTGGTAAAAACTCTGTACCTATGAACTACAACATAGACAGTAGTACACTTAACAACAAATGTGTGATAGGAGACCTTGGGACACAGGTAGACAGTAGTCTCTCCTTTGATAATCACATCGCCACAGTAGTTAGGAAATCCTTTTACGTGGCACACCTCATCACAAAAGGTTTCTCATCCAGAAAAAAAGAGGTCATTGTTCCCCTCTACTCATCACTCATTAGACCCATTATAGAGTACAACGCCCCTTTTTGTATGTACCTCACAAGACATCTACAACAACTGGAAAGGCCACAGAAATACCTCACAAAGAGGATTACTGGCCTCAAACAGATGCTCTTCACAGACCGTCTCAAAAAACTCCAGCTTTACTCCGTTGCATATCGCCTACTCATAGGTGATCTCTACCTAACATACAAAACTATGTCAAACCCAGAGCTGTTGTACATGCTCCAATTAAAGAAATCCCAATCCCTCTGAGCTACACACTCTAGGGATTTAAACCTTGTCACCACAATAAACAGAACATGTCGGAGGGATATATTCCTGTCCCAGAGACTTCCCATACTCTGGAATAAACTACCTATCTATATCAAACAAAGCTCCTCATTAGCACTCTTCAAGAAAAATCTTGATGATTGGATGGGAAATAGGAAATTTACCCTGAGGATCACTTTTGTCGCTCTGCCCGACAGTCGCACAGGAAAATAATTTTCTTAGGTGGCAAAAGCCTGGCTACCTTTTTTGGCTGGGCTTGTATAGGCCTTAGGGCCAATAGCCTAGTACTTACTATGAACCTATGAACCTACAGTATCCCCCTATCTGTCGCCCATTGTGACTCCATATTGTCAATCTATCTGCAGATATCCTGCAGAAACAGGTTGCTAGCTGTATGTGTAGAACACCAAACCCTGGATTGGAGTACAACCCTACCTGGAATGGATTCACACACTCAATACAGAAGGTCATACTGGGCATGCTCCTACACTTAGAAAAATGAAGCCCATGTCTGACAACACAGTAGACTATACATATCTGTCATTCTCAGATGTCTATGTACACACACCCAATTGTACACTATTCATGTTTCACATACACATTGGATTCACATATATCCAAGGACAACACACTATAATATGTCAAACATACACACACAGAGATTTGGGGAAGAGAGAGACAGATGGTGACAGAGGGAATTCCATTATGAGGCCTGTCCCACTCACTACATACCTAATTGGCCAATATCACATGATGTGCTGATTCACTGTACACATTCCTTTTGGTAGCCCTCAGCCCTATAGTGTCTGTGGTGCTTGTGATAACTGTGTAACATGATAGTACAAATCAGTATTCATGTAATATATGTATACTCAGTCCTGTCAAATGTAAAGTTGTATGCGACTGAGTATTTGTATGTGTGTGTTTCCAGAGGAATGATTTATGGCCCATTCACAAACGCTGCACTTCCCATTGCTCATGTTAGCACTCCAGCTGATGTCAGTCACCCTGAAATAAACAATCAGCCAAATGTCAGCCCTATAAGCTCTGTGATGCTTGTGATAGCTGTGTAGTGCTGTAGTATAAGAAACTAGTTAGGTAAGAGTTCTAATCCTGGTCCTGGCAAGTGTGTGTCCATGTGTCTGTGTGCATGGAGATGAATAATTTTGAGGCCATTCACACAACTACACCTGCCATTGGCCTACCTTAGTATGCCTGCTGATGTCACCTTGAAATAACCCTTTGGCCAAGTCTCAGCACTATAAATTCCCTGGTGCTTATGATAACTGCATACTAATGTAGTGTCACAAACTAGTTAGAGAGGAGTTCTAATCCTGGTCCTGACATGTGTGTGTGTGTTGGGGGGGGGGCAATGAATAATTTTGAGGCCATTCACACAACTACACCTACCATTGGCCTACTTTAGCATGCCTGCTGTGGTCAGTCATCTTGAAATAGCCCTTTTGCCAACTCTCAACACTGTGAGCTCTGTGTCGCTCACGATAACTGCATAATACTATAGTATAGCAAATAAGTTAGGTAGGAGTTCTAAACTTTGTCCTGGCAACTGTAATAATGTGTATGAGAGTGGGTGTGTCTTTGTTGATACCTGATTTTGTGGTCATTCACACTTCCTATACTTAACTGCGTAATACGGTAGTGTAGCAAACTAGTTAGGTAGGAGTTCTAATCCTGATCCTGGCAACTGTAGTAATGTGCATGAGAGTGCGTGTGTCTTTGTTGACACCTGATTTTTGTGGTCATTCACACTTCCCATACTTCCCTTTCCCCTCCTTTAACACTGCAGCTGATGTCACTCACCTTCAAAGATACCTTTGGACAATGCTCCAACCTATAAGCCCCGTGGTGCTTACAATAACTGCTCACAACCATAGTGTAGCAAACTAGGGAGTTAGGAGTTCTAATCCTAGTCCTGACAACTGTGATAATGTGAGAGTGTATGTCTCTTTGTTGACACCTGATTTTGTGGTTATTCACACTTCCTATACTTCCCTCACCCCTCCTTTAGCACTGCAGCTGATGTCACTCACCTTCAAAGATACCTTTGGAGAGCTCTTTAATATATAAGCTATGTGGCGCTTGTGGTAACTGCGTAATAGTAGAGTGTGGCAAACTAGTGAGATAGATGTTCTGATCCTGGTAACTGTGATAATGTGTGTGTGTGTGTGGAAGTGAATGCTTTTTGAGGCCATTCACACTCACTACACCTGCTATTGGCCTACTTTAGCATGCCTGCTGATGTCAGTCACCTTGAAATAACCCTTTGGCCAAATCTCATCCCTGTAAGCTCTGTGGCACTCATGATAACTGCTTAATACTGTAATGTAACAAGCTAGTTAGGTAGGAATTCTAATCCTGATCCTGGCAATTATAATAATGTCTGTGTGTGTATCTGTGTGTGTGTGTATGTGTGTGTGTGTGTGTGTGTGTGTGTGTGTGTGTGTGTGTGTGTGTGTCTGTGGAGATGAATGGTTTTGAGGCCATTCACACCACTACACCTGCCATTGGCCTACTTTAGCATGCCTACTGATGTCAGTCACCTTGAACTAACCCTTCAGCCACGTCTTTGCCCTATAAACTCTGTGGTGCTCATGATAACTGTGTAATGATATAATGTAGCAGACTAGTTAGGTTGGAGTTCTAATCCTGGTCCTGACAACTGCGAGAGTGTGTGTGTCTTTTTGACAACTGATTTTGTGGTCATTTATACTTCCCTCACCCCTCCTTTAGCACTGCAGCTGACATCATTCCCTTTCAAAAATACCTTTGGACAGCTCTTCAGCATATAAACTCCATGGCTCTTGCGATAACTGTGTAATACTGTAATGTAGCAGGCTAGTTAGGTAGGAGTTTTAATCCTGGTCCTGGCAACTATGATAATGTGAGTGTGTGAGTGTCTTTGTTGACAGCTGATTTTGTGGTTATTCACACTTCGCTCTCCCCTCCTTTAGCACTGTAGCTGATGTCACTCACCTTCAAAGATACCTTTGGATAGCTCTCTAACACATAAGCTTCATGACACCTGCATTAACTGTGTAACACTGTAATACCAAAACATAGCTAGGTAGGGGTTTGAAACACCATGCTGGCAAGTGTGTGTATGTGTCAGCAATATCCTGTGTGGGTGTTGGTGTGATTGTGTAATAACAGGATCCATTGCAGGGTGGATTTTGCTACATTTTCATATTGTCCCAATGTCACAATACAAGGTCAACAGTTGTCAAACACTATAGAGGTTGTTGTAGACAATCCACAGCCATAAATGTATATATAGGCAACCATTATAATACCCATACATCTCTCTCCCACCCACAGATCATACACAAACATGCTTGGCTCTTTCTCTCATCCTTTCTTTCTTTCCCTCTGTCTCTGTCTCTCTCTCTCTCTCTCTCCCCCTCTCTGGGAGATGTGGAAAAATGCATCTGTTTTGCCTAGGCATGAGCTTGACATTGGTAGGTAATGCTCATGATCAGCTGATGGCCTGTGTACGACATGGAGTCCTCCACCTGCTAATTCCATGCGGAACAGCTGTGGTATCATTCCTATAGCCAATTGCATGGAAACACACTCCTATAAGTAAGCACTGCAGATGGGTGTTGGCCCTTCTCCTTCCCTATGAGCAGGACCTCATGTGGGTGTGTGACAAACAGTATCACAGAGGGTAGTTGGAAATACCTCTTACAACAAACACACTTACTGTGGAGACAGGCCAACAAACTGGAGGGGGATGTTCCAGAAATGGAGACAGAATGTAAGTATTGCTGTTCTACATTTGAAGTAATGTTGGTTTAACAGGGTTTGTGTGGATATGGCTGTTCTGCATGATTTAAAGTCTGGCATGACAGTGTTATGTGGTTGAGAAAACCTTCACCTGTAGGGCTATCTGCAGACTGGCCAGAGTTTGGAGTCTTAGATTTGGTGTGTCACTCACTCATTTTCTGTCTTTATAAATGCAGTAGCATACTCTGCTGATTGTAGTCAGTAAATGGTAATATCCATGTGTGTTACTGACTTTGTATCCCTCAGAAGAGATATGTCATAACAAACCCTGTTACACCAGCGATGTTCTGTTTATAACTATAATATGTCAATATTGGCCCTGTGTTTCTGCCTCTGTCCCCCAAGTTTGTCACCCTTTGTTCATATGTCATGCAGTAAGAGGTGGATATGTACAGTTTGCCATTATTTACTGACATAATTCCTGATATCAAGCCAGTGATATATCAGACTGCCAGACATGTAATGTTAATAAGGAGGCCTACTATCTGAGGACAAAACCTAGACATTCCTGTTGTAGGGGCTTTTTTTTTTCAAAATTTTTTTGGGTTTTTTAGGGTCCTTTTTT
>NW_025052103.1:0-9339 GCF_019279795.1 Protopterus annectens | reverse complement strand
TGGAAGTTTACAAATAAGGCATTTATGCAGAATGCCACAAAAGTAATAAAAACTCAGTTTCCATGGTAGCAAAGGGCAACTGATTGACCTTGAGGATCAAATAAGGCATTTCTTATGTAGCTGCAGAAATGATAATCCACCACAAATAAAATAAAAACTCAGTTTCCATGTAGCCAGACAACTGATTACCTTGGGGACTTCCTACACCGAACCACAGAAAACATAACTAAACCCTGATGATAATATTTTCTGCTTAAAAACCTCAGCTTTGGCCGGCTAAGAACTTGGTTATATTCAACTGGACGTATAAGAGAATTTAAGTACCTTTATCTGCACTTTTTTTTAAAAAAATACAGTATTTAATTTGATTTAAACTGTGTTGAAGGAATATTTAACTGAACTGGCAGTTTAAACTCTGCTCTTCAGTTATTCCCCACCCACCCTCCGTGTTTTTGTTTTGGTGTTAATCTTAGTGGCCTTGAAACTGCCCGCCCCTCAGCCTGCCTCTGGGCCCATCTCATTTGCTCACTCAACTGAGTGCAGTGAGATCATATTCTGATTTCAGGCACTCCTGCTGTGTACAAAGAAAGCATCTGGGAAACAGACCAAAAAAAAAAAAAAAAAAAAAAAAAATTAAGCTCATTTCCTGCCTTTCCTGTTAAGTGGTATAGACTATTTGTAGGCTTCTGAGCCCCCAAGCCCTTCTGTGTTTGAGGGAAGCCTTCCAGCTTGTTTTTTTTTTTCTTATAACTAGCCAGTTTTCTAGTTTCAGCACTCAAATTTGTTTCTTTGATCTCAGCACTTGTTCAGATTAAAAAAGAAAAAAAAATTTTTCATCTGCTTTTACTGTACTTGTGTTTCTACCTACTTCATTTTACTTTTGCATCATCTTAAAAATACTCAGTTGTATTTATTACTGCTTGGTGTAACTCATTCTAAGCCTTTTGGTTTAAACACTTGGGCTTCGGACCAGTTGTTTTGCACTGAGAGGATTTGTGGTCTGCACTGTTGTGGCAGAACAGGTAGCTTACATCCTTCTAGGTTGGGAACTGCTGATTGAGGGCTCAGTGTCTGCTATACTAAAAGTGTATTAATTCTGGTTTAAGCACTTGGGCTTTCAGGCCAGTTATTTTACATTGAGGGTTCGTGGTCTGCACTCTTGTGGGAGGAGAGGCTGGACTCTGCCCTTCTGAGCTGGGAATTTCTGGTTAAAGGCTTATAGTGCATGCATATCTGAACTGCTTTACTGGAAGTTGGTGCGCCTTGTTTGCTGTGGCATAGACTGGATTCGGGCCTGCTGGATCTAGCTTTGTTTGTGTAACTTGAGCAGTAATCCAGACATTCTCTAAAGTATTCAATTGTATTTATTACTGCTTGGTTATAACTTGATTAAAGTGTAGCTATCATTCTAAGTCTTTTGGATTAAGCACTTGGGCTTTTAGACCAGTTGTTTTACATTAGGGAAGGTTTGTGGCAAGCACTGTGGTGGCAGGACAGGTAGCTTTCATCCTTCTAAGTTGGGAACTGCTGATTGAGAGCCCAGTGTCCAAGTGTATTAGTTCTGGTTTAAGCACTTGGGCTTCAGGCCAGTTATTTTACATTAAGAAGG
Organism: Protopterus annectens; assembly: GCF_019279795.1. Lineage (NCBI taxonomy): Eukaryota > Metazoa > Chordata > Ceratodontiformes > Protopteridae > Protopterus > Protopterus annectens. The sequence continues at coordinate 7,730 of NW_025052103.1, read as the reverse complement.
TTCGTGGTCTGCACTCTTGTGGGAGAAGAGGCTGGACTCTGCCCTTCTGAGCTGGGAATTTCTGGTTAAAGGTTTATAGTGCCTGAATATTTGAACTGTATCTTACTGAAGTTGGTACACCTTGTTTGTTGCTGTAGCATAGACTAGATCCAGGCCTGCTGAATCTAGCTTTGTTTATATGCTTGTTGTTTGTTTGCTTGTTATTTCCTGGAACGCTAATTCCACCTAATACGGGCTTCTCAGCGCTTCTGTGGATCACTAGTGATATCTGCATTGCTTACTGTACTTATTTCCTTGTTTCACTTGAAAGAAAGTTACTGTTTGTCGTTTTTGCATTTAGTTACTTAACACATTGCACTCAAGTTACCTGGCACTTGCTCACTAAAGCAATTATATAAGTCAGCACTAAAAATTAAAAGCACTACACCCTCACTCCCCACTGGCCCTTGTTTTCAATTATTAAGGAATTCTCAATATTATTCTAGCATGTCCAAAGGTCAGTTGTCAATCTTCTCTCCGGTCCAGCTGGTGAATCTGGGAATCTTGAGGCAATGTTATAACTGCCTCATGTACACAGACAACCCGCTCCTCTTCCCACATAACACAAATACTTGCGAGAGATGCAGCTATTTAGCCCAACTGGAGGCTGAGCTCTCTCAACTCAGGACTGGCAAGACCAGACAGGAGGAGAAGACTACACACACCACAAAACCAGCCTCACATAATGCTACAACACCACTGAATCAAACACATAAACACACAAAGACATACTCGGAGGCTCTGAGTAAAAATTTACCTAAACAGCAGAGGCCTCCAAAGCAGACACCCAAACAAGTGCTACCTCAAGACACCCCACAAGCAACACATAAACCACAAAATCAGTGTGCAAAGCAGTCACAGCCCTTAAGGCCAAATACAACACCAAACATACTTGTCATAGGTGACTCCCTAGTCAGACACACTGACGTCCCACTCACCAGGCTGAACAAGGAGAGGGTCACAGTAAGCTGCCTATCGGGCGCTAGAATCTGCCACATAACACAAGCACTGGTCACTCCACGGCAAGTACAAATATGACACAGTCATTGTCCATGCTGGTGTGAATGACCTGAGACGCACCTCCTGGACTACATGAAAAGAGACATAGAGGAGCTCTCTGATTATGTAGCCCAGGCAGGTATGACCCTGACTCTGAGCAGTATCCTTCCTTCACCAAGAATGATGCCACAATATAGAGACAAGATGATCAGCTTTAACAATTGGCTTAATGTCTGGTGTCATTCAAAGGGGATCCAGTGTCTGTCTGCCTGGGATGACATGCTTGATGAGCCACGCTGCAAGAAGGGACGGCTTGCACCTTTCACCCTGGGATTCCGGATATTGGCTAAGGCTCTTGCCACCCCATAGTGCCTTTTAGGCAAGGCTCAAATTTAAACCTACCACCCTAGAAAACAAAAATGGGAAGAAACTGAGGGTAATGCTGCTCAATGCCAGAAGTCTAAATCTCAAAATGCACGCACTCGAGGCCCTTCTCAGTATGGGAGAACATCGATGTCTGTGCTGTAACTGAAACCTGGTTCAAGGCTCCTGAGAGCACCCCGGCACTATTAGGTTTTACCTCATATCATGCTCCGCCCCAAAACCCAGACCACACCACAAAAGAGGGGTGTATCCATATTCATAAAGGATACCCACACCTCCAGGTTGGTGGCAACGCAGAAGCTTCGAAACCATCCAGGTGCAACTAACCATAGGCAAAACTGTTTCACAAATTGTAGCATGCTACAGGCCACCCTCTCAAACTCAGGAACCCCACACAGCCTTCCTGAAGACACTGGAGGGTATAAATGCATCTCCAAACACCATCATATTGGGTGACTTCAACTACCCAAATATAGACTGGGAGCATTACTCAAGCCCTAACTTTCTAGCCCAATGGTTCCTGGAGTTCATAAATTCAAATGCCATGGAACAGCTAGTCACTGTTCCCACGAGAGGAGAAAATATACTAGATCGCATTATCACAAATATGGGGACAAAATGCTCCACACCGGAAGTATGTCCCTCATTGGTGAGATCTGATCATAAACTAATCTCACTGGAAATCCACATCCCGCCCCCACCCCAAACAAAAAAGACCACAGTGAAGAACTTCTCTAAAGAAAACTTCACACTACTCAAGACTGGTTTGGTATCCTTCTGCCCCTGAGCCAGTGGAAACCACAACCCAAGCTGCGAAGCCCTTACAAATGCCTTCTATGAACACCTCCAGGACTGCATGGATCAGGCAATCTCAAATAAAACCAAGACTGTTTCCACAAAGGGCAAACGTCCAGTCTGGTGGACCCCAGCCATTAACAAACTTTACAATAAGAGGAGAAAGCTATTACATGATAGAACAAAATCCATAAAAGGAAGTCACCCCTGATCATTATTAGTAAAAAACACAGCACTCATAAAATCAACTAAGGCCAGTTTTGAGAGAAAAATTGCCATGGATTCAAAGGACAATCATAAGGCCTTTTTCGGCTATGTTAGGAACCTGGGTGGAAACTCCCAGATATGCTCAGAATTAGTCCAAAATGATACAAAAATCACTGAACCCACAGACATTGCCAACATACTGGCAGACAGGTTCAGTGCAAACTTCACCCCTCTCCCCTAAAGGAGAGATAACTATCACAGCGGAGTGTAGCCTCCCAGACATCTCAAATGCAGGTAAAAGCTGCTCTCTAAAGCTAAAAACACAGCATCAATGGGACCGATGGTGTCCCCGGCTGTGTGCTACACGAAGCTAAATGAAGAATTAAACCCAAGACATAAGGCAGCTGTTTAATCCCAGCCTTACCACAGGATACGTGCCCAAGGAGTGGCGTACGGCAACTGTGGTCCGACTCCACAAAGGCGGTGCCTCTACGGACCCTGGTAATTACCGCCCCATAAGCTTAACAAGTCTAGTCTGCAAAGCTATGGAGGGATCATAATGCAGCTCATAAACAAAGATATAGGGGACTTGCAGACATTGGACCCGACCCAGTTTGGCTTCGTCAAGGGCAGATCATGCCTTTTGAACTTGGTTGACTTCTTCAAACAGTCACCAAGGCCATTGATGAGGAAAGGCAGTCCATACAGCCTACCTTGACCTTGCAAAGGCTTTCGACACAATACCCACTTGGGTATTGTAGAAAAGCTACCAGCTTAAATGTAAACCCATATGTCACAAGATGGGTTGCAAACTGGCTTAAGGACAGAACCCACAGGGTTAGAGTTGCTGGCGCTATGTCAGACTCCAAGCCGGTCACAAGTGGTGTCCCACAGGGCTCGGTCCTTGGCCTCCTATTGTTCGGCATCTACTTCTCAGAAGTACAGGCCAACATGGGAGGACTTTGGCTGACAAAGTTTGCAGATGACTGCAAACTGGGCGCCATAGTGAAAAGTGCATCGGACACGGATATCCTTCAGAAGGGACTCACGGAAACAGATAGCTGGTGCCAGAGCCATGGCCTGAAGTTAAACTCCAAAAAATGTATAGTCATACCCTTCGGGAAAAACAAGGTAACCCCAAGCTACCATATAGGTGGCAATCCACTAAGCACAGAAGAGGTTATCAGGGACCTGGGGACCCAGGTTGACAGTGGCCTTTCTTTTGACACTCACATTGCTAAAGTGGTTTGATAGCTTTACCAGAAAGGCTCATCCAGACTCTGCTACACTTTGCTGTGAAGGAAAGGTTAGTTTGCTGTTATTTTTTGTATTTCTGTATTGCTTTTCTATATTTTGAATATTGTAGTTTGTTTTCTTTACCTTGTGTTTTGCTTGCATTCTGTTTTAACAGCATATTAAAACTTCAAAAGAGACCACAGCTCTCTCTGTTCTGAGTCAGGCTGTCTTTCTAGTTGCCCGCCTCTTATGTTAATCTGACCATATATCTCATTTCTCTCTACTTTCACTGGCTTATGTGAGTAATCACAAAACCATCACTTTTGAAATCCCACCCCTTCAATTATTTAAATTTATTGGCCATCCTACAGTATTTCATAGTACCAAAATACAAAAGTAACCACCCTTTCAGTCCATCTTGCTGTTTTAAAAATAGTAACTCTCCACTAAACCTTAACTTTTAAACAGGTAAAACTCAAGTTACCTACTTTCATATCTAACTTCTCTAGTGCACACTGCAGAGTGCATTCTTTTCAATCTTACCTTTAAGCATCCCTGTTACTAGCACTTTCTCCAATACCTAAAAAGATCATCTCTACTTGACTCCAAGTAGACTTTTCTCTATCTGTTAAACCTAGCACTTGCTCCTACAGTACTTATTACCTTGATACGGCACTCTTATAGATAGCACCCCAAAAAGGCAAACCCCCATTTCTCGGTCACCCACGTCCCCCGGAATCTCTTTTAAAGTTTTTTTGTCTAGTCCTTCTAGCATGTCGAGGATCAGTTGCTAGTGTCCTCTCCTGCTCAGCTGGTGAACCTGGGAATATTGAGGCAATGTTACAATTGCCTCATGTACAGACAACCCTCTCCTCCCACAAAACACAAATACATGCGAGAGATGCAACTATCGGCCAAACTGGAGGCTGAGCTCTCTCAACATAGGACTGGCAAGACCAGTCAGGAGGAGAAGGTTACCACACACACTATAGACCCAGTCTCACATAGTACCATCACAACCTCAAATCATACACATAAACACACAAAACACATACTCCATGGCTCTGATCAAAAATCTACCAAAACAGCAGAGGCCACCAAAGCAGACACCCAAACAACCACCACCTCAGAACACAACACCTGCAACACATAGACCTCACAGTCAGAGTGTCAAACAGTCACAGCCCTTAAGGCCAAACACAATGCCAGACACACTAGTCATTGGTGACTCCATAGTCAGACACACTGACGCCCCGCCACCAGACTGAGTAAGGAGAAGGTCACAGTAAGCTGCCTGTCGGGCTAGAATCCGCCACATAACGCAAGCACTCAGGTCTCTCAACAGCAGGTACAAATACGACTCAGTCATTGTCCACGCTGGTGTAACGACCTGATCGCACCTCCTTGGACTACATGAAAAGAGACATTGAGGAGCTCTCTGATTATGTAGCCCAGGCAGGTATGACCCTGACCTTGAGCAGTATCCTACCTTCACCAAGAATGATGCCACAATACAGAGATAAGATGATCAGCTTTAACAATTGGCTTAAACTCTGGTGTCATTCAAAGGGGATCCAATGTCTGTCTGCCTGGGATGACATGCTGGACAAGCCACGCTGTCATAAGGGACGGCTTGCACCTGTCACCCTGGGATTCGGATATTGGCAAAGGCTCTTAGCCACCCCATAGTGCCTTTTTAGGCAAGGCTCAAATTCTAAACCTACCACCCTAGAACACAAAAAGGATAAAAACTAAGGGTAATGCTGCTCAATGCCAGAAGTCTAAATCTCAAAATGCACGCACTCAAGGCCCTTCTCTGTATGGAGAACATCGATGTCTGTGCAGTGACAGAAACCTGGTTCAAGGCTCCTGAGAGCACCCCAGCACTATCAGGTTTTACCTCTTATCATGCTCCGGCCCCAAAATCCGGACAATACCAAGAAAGGAGGGGGTATCCATATTCATCAAAGACACCCACACCTCAAGACTGGTGGCAACACACATGCATTGAGACCATCCAGGTGCACTAACCATAGGCAAGACTGCTCTGCAAATTGTAGCATGTTACAGGCCACCCTCACAAACTCAGGAACCTCACATGGCCTTCCTGAAAACACTAGAGGGGATAAATGTATCACCAAACACCATCATACTAGGTGACTTCAATTACCCTAATATAGACTGGGAACACTACCAAGCCCAAACACCCTAGCCCAAAAGTTCCTGGAATTCATAAACTCAAATGCCATGGAACAACTAGTCACCATCCCCACAAGAGGAGAAAACATACTTGATCTCATCATCACGAACATGGGAGCACAATGTTCAACAACGGAAGTATACCCCTCACTGGTGAGATCAGATCACAAACTATTCCGCTGGAGGTCCTCATCCCACCCCACGTGAAATAAAAAGACCACAGTAAAGAACTTCTCGAAGTCGACTTCACACTTCTAAAGACTAGTGTGGTCTCCTAAGGCCCCGAGCGGGGAAAACAGTACTCAAGCCGCTGAATCACTTACAAATGCCTTCTACCAGCACCTGCAGGACTGCATGGATAAGGCAATCCCAAGCAAAACAAAGACTCTTTGTACCAAAGGCAAGCCCAGTCTGGTGGACCCCAGCCATAAGCAAACTCTACAACAAAAGGAGGAAGCTACTACAAGATAGAGCAAAATCCTTAAAGGTAAGACACCCTTGATCACTATAAGTAAAAAACTAAGAGCTCTCATAAAAATCATCCAAAGCAAATTTTGAGAGAAAAATAGCTAAAGACTCAAAAGACAATCATAAGGCCTTCTTTAGCTATGTTAGAAACCTGGGAGGAAACTCCCAGATATGCTCAGAACTAGTTCAAAATGATGTGAAGATTACTGATCATACAGACATTGCCAACATACTGGCTGACAGGTTCAGTGCAAACTTCTCCCCCCCAAAAGGAGAGATATGTATACCAAGCGATTGCAGCCCCCCAAATATCTCCAATGCCCAAGTGAGAACTGCTCTCTCCAAAGCAAAAAACACAGCATCCATGGGACCTGATGGTGTCCCCCGCTGTGTGGTCCACGAACTCAACGAGGGAATTAAACCCACAGCTAGGACAGCTGTTTAATCATAGTCTTACCTCTGGATACGCACCCAGGAGTGGCGCACTGCAACTGTGGTCCCACTTCACAAAGGCGGTGCCTCCACCGACCCTGAAATTACCGCCCATTAGCTTGACAAGCCTTATCTGCAAAGCCATGGAGAGGATCATAATGGACCTCATAAATAAAGACATAGGGAATTTGCAGACTTTGGATCCATCCCAGTTTGGCTTTGTCAAAGGCAGATCATGCCTTCTAAACTTGGTTGACTTTTCGAAACAGTCACCAAAGCCATTGATGAGGAAAGGCAGTCCATACAGCCTACCTCGATCTGGTAAGGCCTTGATACAATACCCCACTCGGGTATCATTGAAAAACTCATCAGCTTAAATGTTAACCCATACATCACAAGATGGGTTGCAAACTGGCTGAGTGGCAGAACCCACAGGGTCAGAGTTGCTGGCGCCATGTCAGACTCAAAGCCTGTCACAAGTGCTGTACGACAGGGCTGAGTCCTGGGCTCCACTCTTGTTTGGCATCTACTTTTCAAGTACAAGCAAACACAGGAGGGTTATGGCTGACAAAGTTTGCAGATGACTGCAAACTGGACGCCATAGTAGAAAACACATCTGACACAGATATCCTTCAGAAGGGTCTCACAGAAACGGATAACTGGTGCCAGAGCCATGGCCTAAAGTTAAATGCCAAAAAATGCATAGTCATACCCTTCGGGAAAAACAAGGTTACCCCTAGCTACCAAATAGGTGGCAATCCACTGAGCACAGAAGAAGTTATCCGGGACCTGGGGACCCAGGTTGATAGTAGACTGTCATTCGACACCCATGTAGCTAAAGTAGTTAGGAAGACCTTCTACATTGCCCACCTTATCATGAAGGGATTCTCATCTAGATCAAGCTAGTTCTATATTTAGAATGATTGAGTATGCCCCATTGGATGTATCTACATTGCCCAACCTCGTAAGGG
>NW_025052102.1:0-11093 GCF_019279795.1 Protopterus annectens | reverse complement strand
AAAGAAAAGGGATTTTTTTTGTTTATAATTAAAAATTTCCCCTTAATTTTCCCAATTTAACATTCCCTCATTGTAATGCATGATATATTTATTTCAGAACCAAATTATTTGTATATCTGCTGTGGCTTAGTGGTAATTCATGCAGTCTATTTTTCAATGGTCTGGGGTTCGAGACTGGCAGAGGTTTTTATTTTCTGCTGAGCAGAACAAGGGCCCTGCCATAGAGTGACTAAGGCACTTTTAAGCAGTTGTAAGCTGGTTTGCGGGGTTTGCTGCTTAGCAAGGCACATGCCCAAAACCCCACTATGCTTTGTTTTAACCCCTAATTTCTTTTAAAAAAAAGAAAATGGGGAGATAGGAAAGTGGTGAAAAGGGGCACAAAGAGGGAAAAAGTAGGTAAACAAGCTCGGGATGTGCAGGATGGGTGTAGGGAAGGTCCATAGCTGCCCATTCTTTAACAGCAACAGCTGTGCATATACAATGAATTGGGTGAAATTTGAAACCTTCCCCCCCGGGGAGGGGTGGGGACAACAAAGTATGTTGTACTGCCAATTCTAATTATCAGTTACATGTTTGTCCGATGGACACGTGTGAAATGGGCAGCTTTGTAGGGGGGAAATTTTTTTGTGGTACAGATTGCCCTTTTTTTTTGGGAGAGTGGAAGTGAGGTAGAGGAAGTAGGTATGTGGGGAGGTTGGGAAGGTAAACAGACAAGACAACAAGCATACGGGGTGTATGACACATGGGGTGGGTGAACAAAATTGAGGGGGTTGGATGTTTGGAAATCAAGCCCATGAGCCCACAGATGGTAACAGTGGAACTGAGATCCCCACCCATGGGCAGTCACCACTGAACCTTCACAGCCCGGGGTGGCTGTGCTGGGGGGGGGGCAGGCTCACCCATGAGAGGGCCACTCTCGCCTGCGGGGGGATCAGCGACTAAACGCTGGATCTCCCCCCACACCCCGGACCCAAAGGTGACAGGGGGCCCCTTTCCCCTGCCGCTTGCAGGGGCCAAGCCCCCCTGCACCCTTCCACCCCAAAAGGGGGCACAGGACCAAGGAGGAGGGGGGGGCTGGGCACCGGGCCTGCTGGTGCCAGGTGCACGCCAGCTGGGGGGCATTGCAATTAATTTTTTTTGGGGGTTTAATTACAACCAAAAAAGCATTTTAGAAATTGTAACAGCATGTTTTTAAAAAACAAAGGGCAGTTGAACAGCAAGCATAACACATGTTATTAACCACAGGGTTTTCCACACATGAGGGTGTTTTAAACAGGCCCCCATGATTTATGTTTGGGGAAAAAAAGGGGAAATATTTATAGAACAATAGGACATATGTCCCAACAAAAATTTAAGATTAGACATACCCATTGAGTGTGGAATTGCATGGGTTTTTGCACATACACTAGGGTGTAAAAAAACCTTTAACATCTTATAATGACCTTTTAGTCTACACTACATTCCTAGTGACTGCAAATGTATATCCCCTCCTGTATTATTACACTTGCCACCATACATTAGGTTGTGTAATGGGTTTGGCTAGTTCAAATCCTGACCTATATCTGACATACTAACTGTCCAGGATGCAGATGTTACTGCTACATATTTCTTGATTGCATTTATATTTCTTTATCTACATATCTGGGATGTTTTCACATGACATTTTCACTTGATTTGTACAGAACCCTGCATTTATTGACACTCACATTTCTGGGGAAAAAATAACATGCTACACATGTGCCAGATTACTTATTCATGCCAGCCAGTAACTGCCTGTTGTGGACTGTATACTGTTTCACAGCTACTAGTACTTCCATCACCCACTTTATATGGGACTGCACAACTCTGGGTTGCCAGCACCTTTTCAAACAGTACTGTTTGTATACTGCAAGGGTACAACAACATTTCAGACTCTGTGACACAGACACACTCTGGGTTTTAGACCTTTATTAATGACATTACACACTTTTCCACAGGCTCACTCCTTTATTTGTTTTAACGGTGTATATGGCAGACATGTTCAAGACATATTATACCTTTTAATAGGTTAGAACAATCTTTTCAGGCTCACTCACTTATTTTATGACAGTGCCTGCAGAGATATTATTCCAGACATATGTTACCTTTCTTAATGGGTTTCTACACTCTTTTCTGCCTCTCTGACTTTTATCTGACAGTACATGCAGAGGACTTATTCAGGCAATTTTATGGCTGTATTATTGGACTACAACACTTTGCTCTCTCCCATATTTTATATAACAATACATGCAGAATAATCATTAACTGCCTGTGGTGCAGCCTTAGCAGCCTATCAGCATAGGCTTGCTGATTCATGCATCACCTGCAGCTGTAAAGTAAATGGATATTGAGACATACCTATCCATTATACATACTCCATTATCAATTCTTACATACTGCATTCCATGGCTACATACTCAGTTGTGGGGCATATCCCACGGGCCTCCTGTATCCATTGGTTCAGGTGGTTCTTTGTCTCTTCAGGTCTGCATGGTGGTGACAGACCTGCTCACCAGTCCTGAGGAATGCCTGTGACACTGGTGAGGTCAGCTAACAGTTCAAGCCTCTGCCTTGTACATCCTGGCCCTGCAGGAGTCTTGACTCGTGATGGTGGACAAGGAGCCAAACCATGTATTTGGACTCGATGCCCCAACATTGCACTCAAGCGTGTTCCCTCTATGACACCAGACATTCTAACTGCAGATGTGAGCTACAATCAGTTATGGCATGTATTCCCACCTGTCTTAAATATGCCGCATTTCCGCTTTTTGTGATTGGCCATTTTGTAAAATTCTCGGCTGACTGCAGACCTGCTTAGTAATGGTTAAACTACCATTCCAAATATGTGTTTCCCACTATCATGTCATGGCTTAGTGGTTCTGTACTTTGCACATGCACAGAGTCCTGGGTATGAACCTTGTCATTCATTTTATTTTCATACTATCCAGACAGGCTAGGGGTGTGGCTGCATTTAAGCAACTTTGCTCTGCGCTGTTCTGTTGCCCTGGTTGTCACGCGCTGCGCACAAACACATTGCTGGGTAAAGCCATTGAACTATGGGCAACTCTATTGCACTGGGTAAAGATAACTAGCACTATTAAACATGCAACTCTATTGCTAGGTAAAGTGCTATTAAACTATGGTTAACTCTATTGCGCTGGTAGCTATTAAACTGAACTCTATTCGCTGGGTGACTAACTGGCAATTTTATATCAGGATCCTTTAAAATATTTATTTTGTTCACTGATACATTGGCCATTTCACTGCTTTTAGTAATATTTAAACATATTTGTCAGGTATTATTTCATATACTGATTTAAAAATAAATAGGAAGTGGTGGGACTTGAACCGTGAATGCCTCTTCTTTGTGCAACTCTACCATTACGCTATTGCTATTTGGTGTGATTTGCATTAACATTCTTTCTTATGCTCTTCCATGTCAGAATTGCTAACTCTAGCTAAACAATGGGCACACCGCAAATACGGGCAGCTATTTTGGGGATTTAAAAATATATTTAATGTTTTGCATTTTAGAACTGTGATAGGGTTTACAATATCAGGAGTGTAGTGTTGGGTGCAGGGACATTTGACTCACTCTTGTGTGTGTGCTTTGTTTAGTTTTAAAACACTTGCAGAGGCATGGACATTTAGACTGCTCGGCAGTGGACATGCCCTGCTTTCTTACAGTCCATGTAAGACTTAGTCAGCATGCCCTCATGCATATTCAGGCATGCTAACTCATCATGACTAAGTCTTGCCTGAATCTGGAGCTTGCTTATAGTAAGTTATTAACTGTCTTGGATTAACCAGAATTGTCTGGACTAGCACCTTTGTTAGGTAAAAATTATAGGAAAATACATATTTGTTGTATTGTTATGTTCATTTGATTTGTGCTAAAGAGTATTGCTTCTGGTGTTCCTTTGGAATTACACTTTATTTTTACAAGTTTTATTTTATTAGGAACACCCCATGTTTTCCTTTGGTAAATTCTGTTATTTCCCCAGTTCTTATTGTAAACTTCTGACTGCTCAACTAGCATTACTGTTGCTGTGCATTGAACTGAACTTACCAGCTCAATTTATAGTGCTCTACATAAACCTTATCTAAGCTTACATGAGAAGTACATGTTATGTTTGTATATACTAGGTTTGTAATTCCAGAGACCATTGAAACCTAGCACAAATTCATTGTTACAAGCAGTGCCTGATTAACGGTGGGTCATAAAGTAGGTAAATGGGGGCTGAGGGGTGACCAAGCACAGACTAAAGCTTACAACTGCTCTCTGTACCATCTTTCAGATGCTACTACAATTCAACTGCAGACTATGATGCCACACAAACAGCACTCATAGTGTGACAAGAGCAGTGTAGAGAATGCACAGTATCATTTGTCTTATTCAACAGCTATTCTGATTCAAATAACTTTGTGTCCTAGAAGGAAAGCTTGTTGTTCAAACTTCTTTAACAAGCCCTTCAAAATGGTGGCTTAAAGCTTATTGTTGTCTACTATAACATTTTGAGTTTTTTTCTTTTTTTCCTCAGAGGCTAAAGTGAACCTAATTACAGTTTTTTATATGATTGCCAAGATGTTTGCTTAAGTACTTGCTGATGCACTGGTGCAGCTAATGCTTGTGTTTAGCCTAACATTGTGAGACTCAAATGTAGCAAGGAACACCTAAATTTAACTCAGTGCAGAAACCTTGGAGTTGACTATGTTACATGTGTAGTACTTGTCTAAAATACTGTGCATGGAATTTCAAACTGACAGAAAATTTATCATGAGTGTTTCAATTCTGTATAATCAGAATTGCAAATATATGTCAGGATGCAAACTATATATCAATGAATATCAGATGTGTGACAATATGGTTTGATTCTTTCAGTATTGTGAATATCCTGAGAAGAATTTATAGGCTTTGAAACTGTCCTCAAGAAAAACAGGCTTGTACAAACTATTAGTTAAGTCAAAAGATGGGTTTGAATTGTCATAGCATGTTATGTGTCTTCTCATGGGGAAAGGATGAGGAATCCTTTAGGATTTAGGAGCTTATAGGTAATAGTTTCCTAGGTAGCCACAACCAAATCTTTGTGTTGCAGGTTATAAATGTATCTTTAGCAAGAGAAAAAAACATAAAAAAAAGCTTTTGACATGTCTTAAAGAGATAGTTGGATTAAACTGTTAGAGCAGCTTTAGAAATTGGTGGGAATTAAGTGGTTTAAAAGAAAGGTGATAAAACATTGTGTAGGCAGAAAATAATACAATGGGAGTTAGTTCTCAGGGTGATATCTGGTGATCATGATAAACTACTGTATTCTGAACAGCTGTTGCTGCATATCTGTAGTTAAACTGCTGGTAGGATCCAATTCCAAGAAGAAGGTCATCAGAATGCATATCAACAATATTGATGAAGGAATGTGTAATGCAAAGACTGGAGTAAGTTTAACACCTTTCCCTCTGGTTTTTCTCACATGCTTTACACCACTGGTGTATACAAGTGGGGGAATTTTAACAAACAAAACCAAGAAAATGATAGGGGCTGCAATAGCTATCATACATCAACATGTGGAAGAGGCTGAAGGTGGTGAGGATGAGAATGCTGTCGACCAACCCACAGTGAGGAGACAGAGAAGAGTGTACAGACCCAGGGTAACCTACTAAGGGCTACATGAGCTGGAGACAGTGGTGCACTATAAGGTGGACAGGAACCTCCTACAGCAAATTATTGAGCTGTGCGGCCACCTCACACACAGAACTAATAGAGGGGAACCCATCCCAGTGGATATCAAGGTATGTGCAGGCCTAAGAATACTAGCTACAGGTACCTTCCAAAGGTCACCTGGAGATATAATGAGGATCTCACAGGCATCAGCATCCAGGGTACTCCACCAGTTCCTGGATGCCATGTCAGCACATGCCAGTAAGCATGTATATTTCCCCAACACCTGTGAGGCATTGGCATCTCTTCTACCAAATAGCAGAATACCCTGAGGTAGTGGGTGCTATAGACTGCATGCACATATGCATCAAACCACCACCTGGTGAGTGGGGTAGGGTCTACATCAACCGCAAGGGCTTCCCCTCCATCAACTGCCAGGTCATGTGAAATGCCCAGGGCATTATAATGAATGTATATGCTGGCTGCCCTGGAAGCTGATTCCCACATCTGGCATCTGACACAGCTGTACCAGAGACCCAATGGGGACATCCTTCACCTAGTGGGGATGCTGGTTATTATACTGGAGCCATCAGTGCACCCACAATGTGAACTCCTGCATAAACATGCAGCAGGGACAGCTAGCCCACAGTCCCCCCACCATGTACAGGCCTGCACAGCCACAGGTGACTCAGGAGAACAACCTGAGCACCCCAGTAGGCAGAAGGAAGCATGCCCAGTATGCCCTGGCCTTGGCAAAGAGGCAATGCATAGCACATACACTGACACAGGAGGGACCCAGGGAATGACACCTCTGACTCACACATACAGTAAATGTGCCACTACCTTGTGCTCAACCATGTATAGGAGTGTACTATGTGCATCCAACATAGGCAGCCCTCCAGCACCATCCTCAATACTGGCACACCCACAAGGTAAGTCACTCCCACCAATTGCCAAATGGAGTAGAATGTGTTGTTACTTGTATCTATGGCATGGATGTGAGCATGCAAGGGAATGGGTGGCTGAATGGGATGCCAGCAGATAGTAGACACCTATAGTGGCACCATGAGATGTATAACAAATACTTGTCACCACAGTAGCCAGTACTACACATGGTGACAAAACCCACTGCAGGAAATGTGCTGGGCCACATGTGTGTCCATATGACTCACATGCCAGTCAGGAGGTTCACATACCCAACAACAGTCTCAGCCAGCAGGACAGGTGTAGACATCACAAACAAAGGCTGTGCTAAGGCCTCTGAATGATGGCTATAGGTAACCTTCCCCAGGCCTACACAGACAGACTACAGCAGGTCAGGCAATGATATAGTTATGAAGGGTAGGAAGTCAGAAACTGATATGCAGGTCAATCAAACCTAAGACCTGTAGTATGATATGCCTCTAGTCAGCATGATAGGTTAGAACAGAATTCAATGGAGTACCTGACATACCAGTACAGTCATAGCAAATGTGTACAAGTGTCAATCCTATGTAGAAATGTAGAAACAGTCAGGTGTGCCCCAATCCTGTGTAGAAATAGAAACAGTCAGGTGTGCCCCCAAATCATGTGTAGAAATGTAGAAACAGTCAGGTGTACCCCAATCCTGTAGAAATGCAGAAACAGTCAGGTATGCCCCCAATCCTGTGTAGAGATGTAGAACAGTCAGGTGTGCCCCCATTCCTATTTAGACATATAGTAACAGTCTGGTGCCCACCAATCCAATGTATACATGTTGTAACAGTCATGTGTCAAATCCTATGTAGAAATGTAGTAACAGTCTGCTGTGCCTCAATCCATATAGACATGTAGTAATATGTATGTGAAGGTATAATACCAGTGGAGCACAGATGACCTGAGGTGGCTAAAGTAGCAGGATAGATTGTAGCATTTGTACAATATACAGGTATGCGTGTGTTAGGTTGGTGTGTGTTTCATATTGTGTGAGAGTGGTCAGTATGTATGCATGTTGAGGTTTGACCTGGTGGCCATTGCTCACTACTGCTGATGACAGGGCCAAGTCCTCACAACTATAGTGCCAAAGGCAATTCCCCCCAGTATAACTAACACATGCTAGCAGTAAGCCATTGTAAATGTATGGTGGTAATATGTGTCACCATCTGAAAGATGGACATGGCATAACTGTTGGGCTAGATATACAAGCAGTACACAGGATAAAGTACCCCAGACATATAGTATATAATGTGTAACCACTAAATGGACACACCCTTGGAATTGTACATACAGGTATGCATCACATTACCTGGGCTTGTAGGGAATACCAATGTCATCTGGCTGAACACTTGCAGATCACAAGGTGATAAGACTGATGTATTGGGAAATGGCTGTTATCCCTGCACAAACCAGCATAACTGGAATGCCCCATGCATATCTGTGAGTCAGATGCAAATAGTGTCCATAGCACACATGCACTCACTCAAACACCACCCACAGGTACCTCTCTGCTTGTATCCCTGCTGTTGGGAATGGGTACAATATGACTCCCACCTGTGTATGGCAATAGCGAACAAATGCAGCATGCAGTGCAGGTGTGTCCCTAGCTGTAAGTAGCACCCTGCCAGCATATACACCACCTGATCAATACTGATAGAAAGTATTGACATGAACACCTAGCACACCTACCCTGTCACCCCAGGGGAATGTACTGTATGGCAGTCTGGGGCTGTAGTACTGACAGAATGCAATGACCTGCTACAGCTGGCCTGCATCACCACGAAATGGCCTACAGGCATCTGCAAAAGGCCTGTGTCCCACCCATCCTTCCAATGTATGTTATGTAATGGATACCCAAATAACAACATAACACACCTCACACAAGCCGTATGCAAGGCCATGTGGACAAACCACAGTAACATGACCACCATCACTGCATGAACTGTGGACCAACATCAAAACACAGCTGTGATGAGGTGATAACTATAGGTCAATTATCAGTGAATGTATGCATAATGTATGGATGAGGATAGAATAATACAGGTGGGGGGTGGGAGCATGGGCAGCATGGAATGTGCAAGTCGACACACAGTGTGCACACATACTGTCCCTGCAAACACACAAAATGGGTGGCTACAAACCTGCCTGCCCATAATGATGTCCTGACTTATGACCCCTGCCTCTGGGTAACATAAGTGAATCTGTACAGCTGTGGCGTATTGCCACAGCAAGATAAGGCCATACTGTCATGTCGATGGATGTACAAGTATGGGATCCTCTGCCAGCACTGTACCAAGGTGCTGAACTGGATACACAGATCCAGCAGCAAGTGTCTGCAGCACCCCTCCAGAATGGCATAACTTTCTATGAATATGTAGGTGTTTGACCACAATACTGGACACAGCTGCATTCACCCTGTGTTCCCCAGGACATCACTGTGAGCACAAATGTCCACCTAACAGTACTTGAGGACATAAAACATCACAGTGTATAACAGTACACACATCTGAATATCTCTGCTAACACCAGTACCATGCAGTAGAAGCAGCACGGACACAATCACCTACAGTACACATTATCCCTTGCACAGTGTGACCCCATACTGCCAACTGATCTACAGATATCCTGTAGAAACAGTTTGCTACCTGTAGGTGTAGAGCACAAAGGTCTGCACTGGAGTACAACTACCTGGCATTGTTCCACACATTCACTACAGCAGGGCATACTGGGCATGCTCACACTTACATGAAAATGAGGCAACAACATACTGAAAGGTCATACTGGGCATGCTCACACTTGAACAAATGAAGCCCATGTCTGCAACAACAGTGGACCATACATATCTGTTGCAGATGTTAGTGCATACACTCCTCAGTATGCACCAGTCATGCTTGCACACACATTGGATAGGAATACATACATATATCCAAGGACAACACATAATATGCCAAAGTAACATACATAGATGTGAGAGTGACAGTGACAAAGAGCCTTCCATCATGAGGCCTGTCCCATCAGCACACAGCCAAATGGCTACAACCTGTGTAAATGTCACTCACTGTAGAAATTAGCCACTGGTATCTCAGCATTACAGACTCTGTGGTGCAAGTGCTAGCTGTGCAACATGACGTAGTCATCTAGCAGTTGTATACATGTACCTGCGGAATATAAACCTGCATGTGCCAGAGTGTGGTGTGTCTACCTCTAGATGAATGGGTTATGGCCCATGCACACACACTGCCCTCCCCATAGCCTTACTATGACAAGCCTGCTGTCATTCACATTGAAATACACCTTTGGGAAAAGTGAAGCCCAGTAATCTATGTGGTGCATCCTATAACTGCATAATGCTGTAGTGTGATAAACTAGTTAGGTAGGCGTTCTAATCCCAGACATGGCAAGTGTGTGTGTGTGTGTGTGTGTGTGTGTGTGTGTGTGTGTGTGTGTGTGTGTGTGTGTGTGTGTGTGTGTGTGTGTGTGTGTGTGTCAGTGCATGCTTTCTGTAGTCACATGCATTACAATTCAAATGTCCTCTTTTGGCAAGGCTGCTGATGTCATTCACTCTGAAATACACCTTTGGGAAAGGAGTAGCCCAGTAATCTCTGTGGTGCATCCTATAACTGTGTAATGCTGTAGTGTGCTAAATTAATTAGGTAGGAGTGCTAATCCCAGATAGGCCAACTGTGTGTGTGTGTGTGTGTGTGTGTGTGTGTGTGTGTGTGTGTGTGTGTGTGTGTTCATGTGTGTGTGTGTGTGTGTGTGTGTCTATCTGTGTAGGATGCTTTTAGGCTAGTCACACTCACTACAATTCAAATGCCCTACTTTGGCAAGGCTGCTGATGTCATTCACTTTGAAATACACCTTTGGGAAAAGCCCAGTAATCCATGGCATCCTATAACTGTAATGCTGTAGTGTGATAGACTAGGTATGTGTTCTAATCCCAGCTATGGCAACTGTGTGTTTGTCTGTGTAGGAGCAATGCTTTTAGGCTAGTCACACCCACTACAATTCAAATGCCCTACGTTGGCAAGGCTGCTGATCTCATTCACTTTGAAATACACCTTTGGGAAAGGAGTAGCTCAATAATCTCTGTGGTGCATCCTTTAACCATGTAATGCTGTAGTGTGATAAACTAGTTAGGTAGCAGTTCTAATCCCAGACATGGCATCTGTGTGTGTGTGTGTGTTTCTGTGTGTCTCTGTGTGGGAGCAATGCTTTTAGGCTAGCCACTCACTCACACAATTCAAATGCCCTACTTTGGCAAGGCTGATGTCATTCACTTTGAAATACACCTTTGGGAAAGAGTAGCCCAGTAATCTCCTGTATAACAAACATAGTGATAAACTAGTTAGGTAGGAGTTCTAATCCCAGACATGGGTGTGTGTGTGTGTCTTTGTGTAGGCAATGCATAGCACTCACTAACAATTCAAATACCCTTTGAAATACAATTTTGGGAAAAGTGGCT
>NW_025052101.1:0-11397 GCF_019279795.1 Protopterus annectens | reverse complement strand
TTTAAAGGTTTTGTCCAGAGTATGGAAGTTTTGGGACAGAATCTCCCTCCACATGTTCTGTTTATTGTTGCAAGGTTTAGGTCCCTAGAGCTGAGCTCGAGAATGGGATTTCTTTAGTGGAGCATGTCCAACAGCTTGTTGAGGTATTTCTGTGGGCTTGCTCAGTTGGGTTTTGTAGATGTCTTGTGATGTACATACCAAAAAGGGCATTGTACTCTATAATGGGTCTAATGAGTGAACAACGATCTCTTTTTTTCCTGGATGAGAAACCTTTTGTGATGAGGTGTGCCACTTAGAAGGATTTCCTGACTACTGTGGCGATGTGTTTATCAAAGGAGAGACTACTGTCCACCTGTGTCCCAAGGTCTCTTATCACACTTTCAGTGTTAAGTAGACTACCACCTATGTGGTAGCTCATGGGTACAAGTTTTACGAAGGAGATGACAATGCACTTTTGGCATTGAGCTTGAGGCCATGGCTTTTAGCGGCATCCTCATCTCAGTAGAGGCCATTTTGTGGGATGTCCACATGATCAGGAGGTTTCAATTATGGCTCTAATTTGCAGTCATCTACAAACCGTTGTAAAAGACCTTCTGTGTTAGCCTTTACTTCAGAAAAGTGAGTACCAAACAGAAGAGGGACCAGGACTGAACCTTGTGAAATTTACTCACTTGTCACTGGTCTGAAGTTGGTTGGATTTGGGTCACCAACTGCTTTCACAGTGTGGGTTCTGTTAGTGAGCCAGTTGGCAGCCTCTTTTGACATAGGGTTTATACTTGGTTTAGTGAACTATCTATAATTCCAAGGGGATGGTGTCAAAGCCTTGGCCGGATCTAGATAGGCTGTGAACCTTGCCACCCTAAGTCTCACGGCTTTGCTGACTACGCCGAAGAAGTCTGTCAGGTTTAGGTGACATGATCTGTCATTTACAAACCCAAACTGGGTGGGATCCAGAGCTTTGGGATTAACATTGTCTTTGTTTATAAGTTCATGGTAATCCCCGTTCCATGGCCTTACGAATGAGCTCGTTAGGCCTAATGGAAGTGGTAGTTCGGGAGTCCGTGGTGGCTCCCCCTTTGTGGGTGGGATAACTGTCCCACATAGCCATGAGCACAAGCAGGTGAGGCTATGATTGAACATGGTGCTTATGTGGAGATTTGTTACCAGTTCATTTCTGTAGTTAGTGTAGAATGCAGCCTGGGATGTTGTCAGGTCCATGGATGCTGTGTTCTTGGCTTTGGAGAGTGGGAGGTTTTACCTGTGCAGCTGTGATTACAGGAACTTTGCATTCTTCCAGTATAGAGATGGGATTTGTTTAGGGGGTGAGAGGGGAGTAAAAGTTAGCACTGAACCTATGTATGTGTGGATAGATTGATAGATATAGACATTCATAGATGTGGGATGTGGATATGGCTACATGTAGGGTTGATATAGCTATATATGTATATGCGTATGTATGAATAGATAGATATAGTGTTTATATAGATGTATATGTATGTGTGAATGTATAGATGGATACATAAGGCATTTATATAGATGTAAAATGTATAGATGGATGGATAGGTACCAGACATTTATATGGATATATATATCTATGGATAGATGGCGAGATAGATAGGGATTTATATAAATCGCATTATGTGTATGGAGGATAGATACAGAAATGTATACAGATGTATATGTATGGCTAGATGGATAGCTAGATATAGAAGACATTTATATAGATGGAAGATAGAGTATGGATAGATGGATGTAGAGAGCTATAGATATGTCTTGTATGTATCATGTGTGGATGGATGGATAGGTATAGAAATGTATGTGGATGTATATGTGCATGTGTTGGATGGATAGATACAGGCAATTTATATAGATGTATAAGTATGGATTGATGGATAAGATATAGACATTTATATAGACAGATGTATATGGATGGGTAGATAGATATATAGATAGATAGATAGATAGATAGATATAGATAGATAGATAGATAGAACTGTTATGTAGAGTGTAATAATAATAATGTAATATGTCTTGTGTTTGTATGTGTGTGTGTATATATATATATATATATATATATACTCTCATACTATCTAGATGAGAATCAAAGGATTGCTTCAATAAAGTAGTATTAGTTTAGGGTGTGCACACACAGCAAAGTGATAGTTTAAGAATTGTGCATACTTGTACAACCAGCATATTATGTAAGTTTTATTTTTATTTTTCCCCTAAAAGTTTTGTTTATTTTTCTATTGAATTGTACAGGTTATATAGGTCACATTAAAGGTGGGAAAAGTTTGAAAATGATTTATTGTGGTCTCATTTTTTTATATCACAAAACCTGGCATTTAACAGAGGGGTGTGTGTAAAGCCTTTTTGTATCCACTATATGTATGAATACTTAGATATAGAGATTTATATAGATGCTAGCTTAATATCCTTATACTACAGGGAGACTTTAAGGTACCCTCCATTAGCACAGGAGAAAATTGCTCGTATCCAACACACTTGCTCAGCGTTTTATGGAATTCATTGTTCAATGCCCTGGACAAGCTCATTCTTACCAGGGTAGAAACATCCTTGACCTGGTCAAATTTACTAACATGGGTGATGTGTTGCTCTACACCATTAATCAGCTCACTCCTGGTCATATCTACGACCTGAAGCTAATCACCATGGATATCATCCCACCTCACCCCCCAAAGGAAACCACTGTAAAACTTCTCCAAAGCCAATTTTGAGCTACAAAAACAGAGGTGGCTGACTTCCATGCAAATAGAAAATAGGTGCATGACTGCTGAATCACTGCAGCCAATGCACTGTATGAAACACATGCAAGTGCATGGAATGGATATACAAACAGAACAAGATGCTCTTCTCTCCAAAATAGAAGCCAATCTGGTGGTCCCCACCATAAACAAACTCTAACAGAAGGAAAAAACAGTTGCAGAAAAGGTGCAGAGTTCAAGACTGAAAAACTCCTTTGTTAGCCTCAGTAAAAAAAATAGAGATCCATCATCAAATCCTCTAAAGCTGGCTACAAAACAAAATTGCTGCAGATTCTAAAGGAACAACCACAAAGGCATTCTATGGTTATGTCAGAATCTACATGGCAGTACTCAGATCTCTGAGTTACAGCACAATGGCAATACATATACAAAACCAACTGATATTGTAAGCATGTTGGCTGACAAGTTCAGTGAACTTTACCCCCTTTCACCCCTAAGGGGCCCTATCATAATATTACTGGGAATGCAAGAGTCCCTATTATCATGCTTCTACAGGTAAAAAGCACTGTACAAAACCAAGAATACAACTTCCAGGACCTGATAACCTCCTGGCTTGTGTTCTACACAGATTACAAAGTGAACTGGCACCACACCTGAGTACCCTCTTCAATCCTGGCCACTCATTTCAGGCTTTGTTCCTACCGAATAGTGCGGCTATGGTCATCCCACTCCCACAAAGGGGCTGACTACACAGATCTAGGAACTACCACTTATATACAATCAGTCTGATATGCATGGTTATGGAAAGCATCATCATGGACCTTATAATAAGGACATAGAGAATCTCCAAACTCTGGACCCCACACAGCATGGGTTTGTGAAAGGTAGATAATGCCTGCTCAACCAGATAGACTTCTTTGAGTCTGTCACAGAGCTAATGGATGAGAACTGAGTAGTTCCACCAGCTACCTAGATCTTGCCAAGACATGACCACCATCCCTCACTCCAGAATCATAGATAGACTCACTAAACTAGGCATAAACCCCTAGCAATAAGATGGGTTTGCCAACTGGCTCTTGACAGAACCCAAACTGTAAATGCTGGAGCTCCAAATCAGAGCTACCGATAGTTACAAGTGGTGTACCACAGGGATGCAGTGCCAGATTCAAATGTTTGGCATCTACTTCTCTGAAGTTCAAGCCAACTAGGGACTCTGGCTGACCAGTTCTGAATGATTACAGACCATTATTGATTCTCCAACTAGTGTGGGCATTCTACAAAAGGCCTCACTGACAACAATGACTGGTGTCAGAACCATGTATAGCTCAGTACCAAAAGTGCATTGTCATTTCCCTTTGGGAAAATTTGGTGCCACTTGAACTTTACACCACAGAGGCTGATCCACTAAACACTGAAGGTGTGATGAGACCTACAGACACAGATTGACAACCTCTCCTTTGATAACCACATTGTCACTGTGGTCCTTAAGTCCTTCTATGGCACATCTCATTTACAAAGGATGTTCTTCATCTCCCACATTGCCGCAGTCCTTACACTTGCAGTCCACTGTCCCCTCGGTGGCCGAATATCAAAGTAATAGGCTGGCGGTCGAGAGCTTTAAGACCTTGGCTTATCAGGGCGATCAGAATTTTCATCATATGACCCGGCGTCATATCCCACAGTCTTTTTTGCAGCATGGTCGATGCAGAAACAGCGTTACAGGGTACCGTTGACGTTCTGGAAATTTTTGAACCAGTTTCAGACCAGTCCAAAGTTAGCTAAGTACCCGTTGGGAATATTTTAGTTTTTCTTGCCTCAGTGGTTTGCAGGATGTCAGAAAGAGTAAATAACTGTATTTTCTTGTGGGAAGCAGATACAGCATAGAATTATCATACTTTGTGTATTCTTGTTTAGGGCCTGAGACGCGGCGTTGTTGGAGTGTCGCTTTTATTACCAGTTTAATAAGCGCTGCTGAAAGGGTTGAATTTGTTGCCGGGTTGGTCTTCGGGGCGGTGCAATTATAATATGCCGTGGGATGCTCCGGCGCCCTTCTTCGGCGCCAAAGAACAGAAACACCCAGCTAAACCCAGGCAAGAAAATTAGATCCGTACGAGACGCCAGTTCTTTAAGCGTCAGTGGAACCCGGTGGATTTCCGCGGTGCTCCTCTGGAATCCCAGGGGAGACACTGATATTGCAGGATGTGGCCTCTCTCAGGTAGGTCAGCTGAAGGGGCTACTCAGGTTACTGTACTCCACCTGCTAGGGTGGTTGGGCCCTCTCCTTCATTTCAAGGCTTCTCCAGAGGCCAGGTAGGTTTAAAAAGCTTCTGTTAATTGTCACTCCTAGTTCCAACAGGATCTGTACCCAAGAAGCACATACTTAAAATGGCAGAAGATTTAATTACTTTGATTAGAGGTTCTTTGCCCCTCTCTGATAGAGGCCACAGGGTGGAACCAGGTTGGGGAGTTTGAGGCAAGCTTAGGATGTTTCCAGAGTCTTGACTGAGGCTTGCAGGAGTGTCTCCTTATTCTGATTCTGATGCAGATGATTCCACTCCTTCTGCTTCTCCTCAGAAGGGATTTTTTTCTTTTTCAGAGACTCTTCATTCCATGAGGAACATTTTAGGAGTGGGAAGGTCAGGTTCTCTGATTCCAGGAAAGGCTTAGGAATTTTTGCTTTTACCCCAGCAGGCCTTTGGCTGCCACCACCTGTTCTGGATGTTGTGGAAGATCGTTTGCAGGCTTCATAATCCTGATTCTTTGCCTCCTGCTCCTGTTAAGCAGGATAGGTATTACAGGATTGCCTGAAGGCTCCTTAAATATCTTTATAAGAGTCTAAATGGACAGAAACTGTTAGTCAAGGGACCTAAGGGTGTCAAGGCCTCTGTTGTAAAAATCCGGTTCCTCCAGATAAAGAAGAGGCCAGGCTTTGATGGGAAAGAAAGTCTATGCTTCTTCCACCTTAGCTATAGGGCTTTGAATTGCCAGTTTCACATGTTGAAATATCAAAACTATCTTCTTTCTCAATTGAGAGTCTAAAGGTATAGATGCTCTGGCGGAAGGCGGCATTGAGTGTAAAATTACAAGATTTGGTGCATGTCTGGAACAGGTGGGTAAGCATTCTTTGCAATGTGGTTTTGATTCTGTACAGGCCTAGAGTCTAGGGTGGCTGCCACTGGTTCAGTTCTTACATGAAGGCAGCTGGCTGAGGGATCAGACTTTATCTGACCATGTTAAGACAAGGATTTGGATGCTCCTTTACAGTCTACAGTGTGTTGTTTGGTTCACCATAGCCAAGGTCAGTCTTGAAGAAAATGGAGACAAGGCTAAGTCTGGCAGGCTGTTAAGGTTTTTGCAAGTTCAGCCTCCGAGAGTTTAGTAGGAATTAGCCTGCTAAAGGGTGGGGCGTGTCCTTCTTATGATTCTCTCCAGTCTAGGGGTAGATCTAGGCGTGGTAGGAGGCAAACTCAGGGTTGCCCCAAGACTAGGAGTTCCTATACAGTCTTGAGGGTGAGGCAAGAGGCCAGTCCTTTAAATAAACAGGCCAATGACTAGCCTACCTTTTCAACTTCACCAGATCCTTTTTGCCTGGCAGCACCTTTATAGGAAGGAGGTTAGCCTCTTCAAAGGAAAGAATTGGAGTTTGAATTACACAAGACAGATGGAGTGTGGATATCATACACCAAAGGTTACAAGTTTTATTTCCATACCCACACTGCTAAAGGCATACCAGGCAGTTCCTCCTCAGCAAAAAGACTAGAGCTCTAAACAAATTCTCTACTACTTCAAATAGGGGCCATACAACCCAGGGTCCCTCTACCAGAGATGGGCCTAGGTTTATTCACAAACCTGTTCCTGGTACCAAAGAGGGGCTGCGTGGGAGACCAATTTTGGATTATCTATCCTGCTTATATCTGGACATTTCCCAAAGTTCAAAATGTTGGCGTTACCAACGCTTTTTGCCTCTGCTGAGCAAAAGATCACTGGATAGTGACTCTGGATCTCAAGGAGGCTTACCTTCATGTTCCTATCAGGCTCAGTTGCAGAAGTATCGTTTTGGACTGGGACTTCTCATTACCAGTTCTGCATTTGCCCTTTGACATCTCTAAGCCCAGAGTGTTCCACGAAAGTTCTGGCTCCAGTGATAGCTTTCTTCAGGCTAGAATACAGATCTATCTTATTTGGGCGATTGCCTGATTCTGTGGCCCAAAGGACGAACTTCTTCATCATTTACAGGTTTGTGATAGCGGTGCTAAGATGCCTGGGGTATTCTATGAATGAAATAAAGTCCAGTCTAGTACCCTCTCAGGACATGTGCTTTCTAGATTGTGTGAGACTGAATACAGCATCTAGATGGCCTTTTGCGACCCAGGACAAAACAAAGAATCTTTCTCTTTGCTTCCATCAATTTGTCTCATCAGTCCAGGCTGACCTGCAAGGACAGTCAGCTAAAAGCCTTAGGGGTTCATGGCATCTTGCATTCTGGGTGGCTTCCCAATGCCAAGCTGCATAAGTGAGGAAGCTACAATGGTATCTCAAAAATGTATGGACACAGCAGATGCCAAGCTAGATATGGACACTGTCATTCAGATAATACCTTGCATCTCAAAAAAGGAGTTTTTGTGGTGGGCTCAGGAACGTCACCTAAACAGGGACCTCTCCTTGACCCGACCAGAGTGAGTCAGATTCTAATGACAGATGCTCTCAGACAACAGCTTGGGGAGCTCCATCTAAATGGAAAGTGGGTACAAAGACAAGTGGCCTGGCCAGACTTCAACATATCTACATATCGTTCAGAAGGAGATGTTAGCAGTCCAATTTGCTTTAATGCTTTCAAGGATTTACTTCTTCAGGGCAGGTGTTGGTTCTAACAGACAACACAAGTGTCATGTGGTACATCAACAAGCAAGGGGTAGCATTCTTATCCCTCTCTATACCAGACAAGCAATGATTTTGTGGAGACTGCTCTCAGTTTACAGCTGAATCTTCAGGCAAGGTTTCTGCAGGGAGCACAGAACTCCTTAGCAGATGTGTTGAGCAGACAAATTATGGATCCCCGAGGTGGAAATTGGATCCTCATGTATTTCAGAAATTGACAGTGTTATGGGGGAACTCCAGACATAGATCTGTTAGCTTCTCTCACTAAACACACCAGCTACCAAAAAGTTTTTGCACAAAAGGTTTCATCCCACAGCTTGGAAAGTGGATGCTCTTTCATTCAATTGGAGCAATCTTCATGTATGCCTTTCCTCTGCCTCTCCTCCCAAGGTGCTCCTGAAGGGTCAGACAGGACAAACCAAAGATGATTTAATAGCTCAGATTGGCCTCGGCGGCACTGGTACCATTACTAGAGAAGTCTGGTAAAGGCCTATGGCCTTTGCCGATTCCACCTGCTGTCTCAGGAGAACAGTCATTGCACATCAAACTACACTCTCTTCATCTAACAGCCTGGCATATTCTGTTTAAACCCTGGAGGGTCTCAGCTTCCTCAGCAAGTTGGATGTTATTTTGGAGGCCAGAAGGCCCTGGTACAAGAGGTGTACACACAGATGAAATGGGAAGAGAGATTTTTATTTTGGGTACAGCAAAGGTGATGTTTCTCAGCCTAATTTAAGGTGTCTTCAATATCTTATTTTGAGTTACTGGACAAGGGTTTGTCCCTTCTCTTCTATTAGGGTTCATGCTGCAGCAATTTCTGCTCACTATGACTATGACCCACCATTGTTTTCTCATCCTTTGTTTAAGCAATTCGCTTAGAGGGAGGCAAAGAATATAAGACCCCCATTAGAGCTCTACTCCTGCCAGGATCTCAATTTTGTATTGGAAACTCACTCCTACAACCTTTTTGAGCCTGCAGCTACTGCCGAGGGATTGAAATATTTATCATGGAAGACTGCTTTTTGTTGTTGGCCATTACCTCTGCGAGGAAGGGACTTTCTGAATTACAGGCCCTTATAGCCAGGGTTGAGCCTTTCTTAATTTTCCATAAGGATAGGAGTATCTTTCATTACCTGAAAATCCAACTTCTTCCTTTATGCCTAAAAGTGTGGTTTCTAGTGTGGCTTTAAACTGGAAACTATTCATTTTGCCTACTTTTTTATACAAATCCCCAAAATAAAAAGAGAAAAGATTTTGCACTTTGGATATACACAGACAGTTGCGATATTATTTGGGCAGAACCTTTAAAGGATAAGGCAGTCTCAGCAGTTGTTGTTTCTTTTGCTTTGGGTTCTCAGGGCAAGCCTGTGTCAAAACAAACTATTTCTAAGTGGATTGGGTTTTGTGTGCTTTCTATTTATTCCATCATGGTTGAAATTCCAGCTGGGATTGGGCCTCACATTCCACTAGGGCTACTGCCACTTCTACAGCTTTTTTTGAGGGGTGGCAGCCTAAAGATGTGGAGGCAGCTACTTGGAGTTCAGTGCATACTTTCTCTAAGCATTACCACCTTCCACTACCTCTAAATCTAGGGCTAAGTTTTGCCACTGCAATTTTACAGGAGACATGTTGGCAGCTCCCTACTGCTTTATAGTTTGCCATCCTCCCTTACCTCTGCTTTGGGATTCTACCCAGAATATGGAACTGCAGCAATGTAGGATGAGAACATATAGGTACGGTTTGTACCTGCCATAAATGTAGATGTTGAGAGATCCACGTACTTTCTGAGTCTCTCTTCCCTCTGTAGTTAAGAGTTTGTGTGGTTTTGGGTTGTGAATATTGTGGATAATTGTATATATTGTACATATGATTAGTGCAAGGTGGTTGGTTGTTTTTGCACCATCTTTTGGTTTGGACCTTTCCTTTTGGGTCTTCTGACATCTGGGGCAAAAGAAAGAGACTTTAGGATATGGCATTCGGTCATGCGCATTTATTACCCTGGCGTCCTGATGTCAGTCTTAAAAGCATATGACCGGCGTCAGCCTATTAACTGACCGGGCGACCAGGGACAGCGGACTACCAAGTGTAAGGACTGCAGCAATGGATCTTGAACATCTACATTTATGGTAGGTACAAAACTGTACTTTTTCTCTCATCCAGGAAGAAAGAGGTCATAATCTCTACTAGATCCCTCGTTAGACCTATTATAGAATACAACACCCCACGTTTGGTATGTTACCCTCACTAGACACCTACAACAACTGGAAAAGCAACAAAAAATACCTCACTAAAGAGGGATCTTGGGCCTTCAGACACATGCCCTATACAGATTGAACTCAAAATTCAGCTGCTCTCTGTGTCTCTTGCTCTTCGGCGTGTGCACTTAGGGTGATCTCTCTCCTTGACCTACAAAGTATATCATTGGAGCTGCCTAGGTATGCTACACCTAAAGAAATCCCAATCCCTCACCGTTACCCACCGCGGCTCCAAGGGACCTTAACCTCATTACCATAATAAACAGAACATCCTGGAGGGACAGGTTCCTAACTTCGGAACTTCCATACTGTGGAACAAACTTCCCGATCACGTCAAACAGAGCACTTCACTGGCCCTCTTTAAGAGAAAAATCTTGGCAGAGTGGGTGGGCAATAGGAAGTTCACCCCAGGGGATCACTTCAGTGTATACTTTGACAGGGGCACTGGGAACCAACTTTGGGCAGAATGATGCCAGGAATCTTCTTGGAGCTAGGCTTATATAGGGTCAGGGCAGGTGGCCTAATTTACATACCTATGAACCTATATGTATGGATGGATAGATGGCTAGATATAGACATTTATATAGGTGTATATGTATGCATGGAGAGATGGACAGATAAAGACATTTATATAGATGTATGTGTATGTATGTATGGATAGATGGATATATAGATATAGAGATTTATATACAGATGTATATGTATGGATAGATAGCTATATATACACAGTTATACAGATGTATATGTATGTATGGGTAGATGGATAAGTAGCTGTAGAGATTTATATATATATATATATATATATATATATATATATATATATATATATATATGTGAATTTATAGATATACAGATTTATATAGATGTATATGCATGGATGGATAGATGGATAGATGGATAAATAGATAAAGAACTTTTATATCGCATTTGAGTGAATAGTAATGGTCTCGATATATAGTTTGATAGTGACCATGTATATAAATATATGTATATATATATATATATATATATATATATATATATATATATATATATATATATGTATGTATATACACAAATATAGATAAGTGAATATCCTAGATGTTGAAAATGTAACAGGTACCCCTTGCAAAAATACTTACTTTAATAATTTTAAGTTTTGAAATACATCTACTTGTTCATCATTCTAGTCTTTTTGTTATATCTAAACAATCACACTGTTAATATTACATGCATATATAAATATGTGTATACATCCTTTACACACACATATGTATATATATATATATATATATATATATATATATATATATATATATATATATATAAAAACATAAACCAAGCTATTCATTAAAAACTGAAAGAAAAACCCAGCCCTAGAGTTTTCACTGTGTGATACCTTAAACCTCCTGTAATGGAGGCCAATGGGATATATTACAAAATGACCATAAGGACATCAAGTGTTTTCAGCTTCACTTATTTCACAGATGTCCATGACTTTTTCACTTTATAATGCTTTATGGTTACATTCAGGCTGATAAAGTACACCCCATTAGCTCT